>NW_028283698.1:327500-469479 GCF_059441095.1 Idiotropiscis lumnitzeri
GCAAGCGAGGCATAAAAACCATGAACAGAGACAAGGGAGCCTTCATCCTCTCTACCACCTGGAGCAGCATCTTGGCAGAGTGAACGGACAGCGGGGGGCGTGACTTGCCTTCATTCTTGTGACAGGTAAGTCACGCCCTCATGGAACATCAGCTGATAAAGACGGGTCACAAGACACCATCATGTGACACTCTGAAGAAGGCGAAAGACTTTCGTATTGTGACATCCTCAAGGCCTAAACACTCATCCGAGCAAATATAAGGTAGATTTTGTTAACCTGCCCGGAGAAAAACATAAACGAAAATAATTTGTATTTGTTTTAACCAGTTGGTGGCGCTACCACTGCGATCAAAAATAAGTTGGCAGCCGTCTTCAGGGCCTGAATATCCTCAAATGTGAAAAATTTCGAGAAGATGGATCATCTGAATCATTTTGCAGGAACTTTTGTTGCCACGGAGATTAATCAGACTCTGCGGCACCGTAATAGCCACGCCCTTCGAAGGAAAGTCACAAAAATAGGGATAGAGTAAGATCAATGTCTTGAGTCTTTTCTAGCCAATTTTCAATCGGATTCGTTAAAAGGGCACCGTGCAGTACGTCAAAATGTAAAAAATGATATTGATTGGCGCAAGGTGTATAACTGAATATAAACATATAGATGTCTTCAGGTACCGACTCTTTATGTACATGTGAAGTTTTGGATTTTTAGCTGCATGTGCAGGAGAGTTATTAAGCATTTTGTCCATTGCGGCGAAGGAAATCTTAAGTGAAAACTTCGAAGCCCCGCCCCCGTTCATATAGTATTTCGGAAACAAAAAATTTTAGCCCCAGTGTTTGTCCCAGGTCTTAAGATGCTACAGACAGAATTTTAAGGCAATCAGATGAAGCCTTTAGGATCAGGGTGCAAAAGAATGACCCCTGTAAACATGCAAAAAAGGGCAAAAGTCGGACTTTCAAAAATTCATAACTCACTTCCTGTTCATATTAGACGTTAAAATATCAAATTTTTCGCCATGCCCGATGAGACTGCCAAGTTTGGTGAATTTTTGTGCATGTTTCGGGGGTCAAAAATGCGATCGAACAATCGGAAAAATAATAATAAGAATAATTTCTACAAAAACAATAGGGACTTCGCAGCGGTCGCTGCTCAGGCCCTAATAATAATAATAATAATAATAATAAAAGTAATAATATTTTCTACAAAAACAATAGGGACCTCGCAGCCGTCGCAGCTCGGGCCCTAATAACAATAGGGACCTCGCAGCGGTCACTGCTCGGGCCCTAATAATAATAATAATAATAATTTCCACAAAAACAATGGGGACCTCGTAGCGGTCGCTGCTCGGGCCCTAATAATAATTTCTACATAAACAATAGGGACCTCGCCGCGGTCGCTGCTCGGGCCCCAATAATAATTTCTACACAAAGTCCATTGTGGTGACCCGCCCCCTTTTAAGTAAATTCAAAATGGCCGACTTCCTGTAAAACCTATCTCATTGCTCCAAGAGACTTTTTTGTAGGTCTTGGTCTTATACATACAGTGAACCCTCGCTACTTCGCGGTTCACCTTTCGCGGGTTCAGTGCTTCGCGGGTATAAAAAATATTCGGGGGCATTGTAGTTTCGCCGAGCGGCACGACGGGGCGCTGGAGCGGTTAGACGGCCGGCGTGCGCCGAAGAAGAGCGTGGGCGAAGAGGAGAGTGGACGAAGAAGAGCACGTTCCCCCGGACACGATCGGTGGCGACGTTTCGCGCGGTTCGGACCGTACCAGAGCTCCGGCCGGCGTGCGTGGCAGTTAAGCCGTAGAGGAGCACCTTCCCCGGGCACGGGCGGTGCCAAGCGGCCCCTAAGTTTAACCGAATGGAAGCTCCGGAGGAGGAGGGCATGCTCGCGACACAGTAAGCCGAAGAGGAGCACCTTCCCCGGGCACGGGCGGTGCCAAGCGGCCCCTAAGTTTAACCGAATGGAAGCTCCGGGGGAGGAGGGTGGGCGTGTGTCACAGTTAAGCCGAATCGGAGCACCTCTTCCGCGCACGAGCGGAGCGCGAAGCTGTCAGTTATGAATGAATAAATGAATAAATAAATAAATAAATAAAGAATGGCACCTTTCATTTCACAGGGCACACCGGACGGCGTACCAGCAGGTAAAAGTCAGAGTAATTAAATAAATTAAAAAAGAATGGCTGGGGAATAAAAAAATAATACGTTTGAATAATAATTTGGTTTTTTTGTTATAACATGAATTTCACTCTCTCTCTCTCTCCCCGTATATATATATATATATATATATATATATTTATATATTTATTATATATATTGTATTTTTTTTTAAGCATTTTTGAAGGTGCGCCGCTACTTCGCGGATTTTCAGTTTTCGCGGGTGGTCTCGGTCCCCATTAACCGCGATAACCGAGGGTTCACTGTACTCCATAAAATTTACAAAAAGCGAGGTGAAACACTCAACCAGGGCTGCTTTTTTGAACATTTCTCGAGGGCCATGGCGAGCCATTTCAAAAAAGCTGCACAACTAACGTATAAAATATTGATAAATTTGCTCTGCCTGATGTGTGTGTAAAGTTTCACGAGTTGTCGTTCATATTTAGAACCTCATAATCAGCGTTGTTTTATTGCCGAACAGTGCAATGCCACTCCCACAACTTTTCACGAAAAAGGATGAATTTCGTATTGTGACATCCTCATGGCCGAAACAGTCATCCGAGCATATATGAGGGCGACCTTGTTGAGTTGCACGGAGAAAAACATCCAAGAAAATAACTTGTATTAGCTTTTACCAGTTGGTGGCGCTACTACTACGATGAAAAATAAGTTGGTAGATGTCTTCAGGGCTGAAGTATCCTCAAATGTGTACAACTTCGAGAAGATAGGATCATCTGGGTCATGTTGCCGGAGCTTTTGTTGCCACAAAGTACAATCGGACTTTTCAGCACCGTAATAGCCACGCCTTTTGCCAAAACGTCACAAAATTCGGCAGAGAGTAAGATCATTGTCTTGAGTCTTTTCTGACTAATTTTCAGTCGGATTCGTCAAAAGGGCACGTTGCAGTACGTGAAAATTAAAATAAAAACACATTTTTTATTCCACTTGGCGGCGCTGTGTGTATAACAAAATAATAACATTAAGATGTCTTCAGGTCGGGACGTTTTATTTACAGGTGAAGGTTTGGATTTTTAGGAGCATGTGCAGGGGAGTTATTAAGCATTCATTTATTTGTATTAGGTACATTTTGTCTTCTTATTATTGATATTTGACTGATTCATTAAAAGCAGACAATTATGTTTTAGGTTAATTTTTTACCTGACATGTTTCGGCGAGTCTTTCGCCTTCTTCAGAGTGTCGCATGATGGTGTCTTGAGACCCGTCTTTATCAGCTGATGTTCCATGAGGGTGTGACTTACCTGTCAAAAAAATGAAAAATCAGAGCAGTAAAAGAACAAGCACAACATGAACATTACAAATCAGCAATCACTGACCACTGCAAAAGGGAAAACCACATCATGGACCGGGAGAAGGGCAGGGTCATCCGCACCGAAGAGAACAAACAACAGCGCTGGATCAGAAGGCCATTGAGATCTGCAAGCGAGGCATAAAAACCATGAACAGAGACAAGGGAGCCTTCATCCTCTCTACCACCTGGAGCAACATCTTGGCGGAGTGAACGGACAGCGGGGGGCGTGACTTGCCTTCATTCTTGTGAATGGTAAGTCACGCCCTCATGGAACATCAGCTGATAAAGACGGGCCACAAGACACCATCATGTGACACTCTGAAGAAGGCGAAAGACTTTCGTATTGTGACATCCTCAAGGCTTAAACACTCATCCGAGCAAATATAAGGTAGATTTTGTAAACCTGCCCGGAGAAAAACATCAACGAAAATAATTTGTATTTGTTTTAACCAGTTGGTGGCGCTACCACTGCGATAAAAAATAAGTTGGCAGCCGTCTTCAGGGCCTGAATATCCTCAAATGTGAAAAATTTCAAGAAGATGGATCATCTGAATCATTTTGCAGGAACTTTTGTTGCCACGGAGAATAATCAGACTCTGCGGCACCGTAATAGCCACGCCCTTCGAAGGAAAGTCACAAAAATAGGGATAGAGTAAGATCAATGTCTTGAGTCTTTTCTAGCCAATTTTCAATCGGATTCGTTAAAAGGGCACCGTGCAGTACGTCAAAATGTAAAAAATTATATTGATTGGCGCAAGGTGTATAACAGAATATAAACATATAGATGTCTTCAGGTACCGACTCTTTATGTACATGTGAAGTTTTGGATTTTTAGCAGCATGTGCAGGAGAGTTATTAAGCATTTTGTCCATTGCGGCGAAGTAAATCTTAAGTGAAAACTTTGAAGCCCCGCCCCCGTCATATAGTATTTCGGAAACAAAAGATTTTAGCCCCAATTTTAGCCCCAGTGTTTGTCCTAGGTCTTAAGATGCTACAGACAGAATTTTAAGGCAATCAGATGAAGCCTTTAGGATCAGGGTGCAAAAGAATGACCCCTGTAAACATGCAAAAAAGGGCAAAAGTCGGACTTTCAAAAATTCATAACTCACTTCCTATTCATATTAGACATTAAAATATCAAATTTTTCGCCATGCCCGATGAGACTGCCAAGTTTGGTGAATTTTTGTGCATGTTTCGGGGGTCAAAAATGCAATCGAACAATCGGAAAAATAATAATAATAATAATTTCTACAAAAACAATAGGGACTTCGCAGCGGTCGCTGCTCAGGCCCTAATAATAATAATAATAATAAGAGAAGATAAGATAAGATGTCCTTTATTAGTCCCACAATGGGGAAATTTGAAAGTAATAATATTTTCTACAAAAACAATAGGGACCTCGCAGCCGTCGCAGCTCGGGCCCTAATAACAATTTCTAGAAAAACAATAGGGACCTCGCAGCGGTCACTGCTCGGGCCCTAATAATAATAATAATAATAATTTCCACAAAAACAATGGGGACCTCGTAGCGGTCGCTGCTCGGGCCCTAATAATAATTTCTACATAAACAATAGGGACCTCGCCGCGGTCGCTGCTCGGGCCCCAATAATAATTTCTACACAAAGTCCATTGTGGTGACCCGCCCCCTTTTAATAAATTCAAAATGGCCGACTTCCTGTAAAACCTAGCTCATTGCTCCAAGAGACTTTTTTGTAGGTCTTGGTCTTATACATACAGTGAACCCTCGCTACTTCGCGGTTCACCTTTCGCGGGTTCAGTGCTTCGCGGGTATAAAAAATATTCGGGGGCATTGTAGTTTCGCCGAGCGGCACGACGGGGCGCTGGAGCGGTTAGACGGCCGGCGTGCGCCGAAGAAGAGCGTGGGCGAAGAGGAGAGTGGACGAAGAAGAGCACGTTCCCCCGGACACGATCGGTGGCGACGTTTCGCGCGGTTCGGACCGTACCAGAGCTCCGGCCGGCGTGCGTGGCAGTTAAGCCGTAGAGGAGCACCTTCCCCGGGCACGGGCGGTGCCAAGCGGCCCCTAAGTTTAACCGAATGGAAGCTCCGGAGGAGGAGGGCATGCTCGCGACACAGTAAGCCGAAGAGGAGCACCTTCCCCGGGCACGGGCGGTGCCAAGCGGCCCCTAAGTTTAACCGAATGGAAGCTCCGGGGGAGGAGGGTGGGCGTGTGTCACAGTTAAGCCGAATCGGAGCACCTCTTCCGCGCACGAGCGGAGCGCGAAGCTGTCAGTTATGAATGAATAAATGAATAAATAAATAAATAAATAAAGAATGGCACCTTTCATTTCACAGGGCACACCGGACGGCGTACCAGCAGGTAAAAGTCAGAGTAATTAAATAAATTAAAAAAGAATGGCTGGGAAATAAAAAAATAATACGTTTGAATAATAATTTGGTTTTTTTGTTATAACATGAATTTCACTCTCTCTCTCTCTCCCCGTATATAAATATATATATATATATATATTTATATATTTATTATATATATTGTATATTTTTTTAAGCATTTTTGAAGGTGCGCCGCTACTTCGCGGATTTTCAGTTTTCGCGGGTGGTCTCTGTCCCCATTAACCGCGATTACCGAGGGTTCACTGTACTCCATAAAATTTACAAAAAGCGAGGTGAAACACTCAACCAGGGCTGCTTTTTTTAACATTTCTCGAGGGCCATGGCGAGCCATTTCAAAAAAGCTGCACAACTAACGTATAAAATATTGATAAATTTGCTCGGCCTGATGTGTGTGTAAAGTTTCACGAGTTGTCGTTCATATTTAGAACCTCATAATCAGCGTTGTTTTATTGCCGAACAGTGCAATGCCACTCCCACAACTTTACACGAAAAAGGACGAATTTCGTATTGTGACATCCTCATGGCCGAAACAGTCATCCGAGCATATATGAGGGCGGCCTTGTTGAGTTGCACGGAGAAAAACATCCAAGAAAATAACTTGTATTAGCTTTTACCAGTTGGTGGCGCTACTACTACGATGAAAAATAAGTTGGTAGATGTCTTCAGGGCTGAAGTATCCTCAAATGTGTACAACTTCGAGAAGATAGGATCATCTGAGTCATGTTGCCGGAGCTTTTGTTGCCACAGAGTACAATCTGACTTTTCAGCACCGTAATAGCCACGCCTTTTGCCAAAACGTCACAAAATTCGGCAGAGAGAAAGATCATTGTCTTGAGTCTTTTCTGACTAATTTTCAGTCGGATTTGTCAAAAGGGCACCGTGCAGGATGTGAAAATTAAAATAAAAACACATTTTTGATTCCACTTGGCGGCGCTGTGTGTATAACAAAATAATAACATTAAGATGTCTTCAGGTCGGGACGTTTTATTTACAGGTGAAGGTTTGGATTTTCAGGAGCATGTGCAGGGGAGTTATTAAGCATTCATTTATTTGTATTAGGTTCATTTTGTCTTCTTATTATTGATATTTGACTGATTCATTAAAAGCAGACAATTATGTTTTAGGTTAATTTTTTACCTGACATGTTTCGGCGAGACTTTCGCCTTCTTCAGAGTGTCGCATGATGGTGTCTTGAGACCCGTCTTTATCAGCTGATGTTCCATGAGGGTGTGACTTACCTGTCAAAAAAATGAAAAATCAGAGCAGTAAAAGAACAAGCACAACATGAACATTACAAATCAGCAATCACTGACCACTGCAAAAGGGAAAACCACATCATGGACCGGGAGAAGGGCAGGGTCATCCGCACCGAAGAGAACAAACAACAGCGCTGGATCAGAGAGGCCATTGAGATCTGCAAGCGAGGCATAAAAACCATGAACAGAGACAAGGGAGCCTTCATCCTCTCTACCACCTAGAGCAGCATCTTGGCGGAGTGAACGGACAGCGGGGGGTGTGACTTGCCTTCATTCTTGTGACAGGTAAGTCACGCCCTCATGGAACATCAGCTGATAAAGACGGGTCACAAGACACCATCATGTGACACTCTGAAGAAGGCGAAAGACTTTCGTATTGTGACATCCTCAAGGCCTAAACACTCATCCGAGCAAATATAAGGTAGATTTTGTGAACCTGCCCGGAGAAAAACATCAACGAAAATAATTTGTATTTGTTTTAACCAGTTGGTGGCGCTACCACTGCGATCAAAAATAAGTTGGCAGCCGTCTTCAGGGCCTGTATATCCTCAAATGTGAAAAATTTCGAGAAGATGGATCATCTGAATCATTTTGCAGGAACTTTTGTTGCCACGGAGAATAATCAGACTCTGCGGCACCGCAATAGCCACGCCCTTCGAAGGAAAGTCACAAAAATAGGGATAGAGTAAGATCAATGTCTTGAGTCTTTTCTAGCCAATTTTCAATCGGATTCGTTAAAAGGGCACCGTGCAGTACGTCAAAATGTAAAAAATGTTATTGATTGGCGCAAGGTGTATAACAGAATATAAACATATAGATGTCTTCAGGTACCGACTCTTTATGTACATGTGAAGTTTTGGATTTTTAGCAGCATGTGCAGGAGAGTTATTAAGCATTTTGTCCATTGCGGCGAAGGAAATCTTAAGTGAAAACTTTGAAGCCCCGCCCCCGTCATATAGTATTTCGGAAACAAAAGATTTTAGCCCCAGTGTTTGTCCCAGGTCTTAAGATGCTACAGACAGAATTTTAAGGCAATCAGATGAAGCCTTTAGGATCAGGGTGCAAAAGAATGACCCCTGTAAACATGCAAAAAAGGGCAAAAGTCGGACTTTCAAAAATTCATAACTCACTTCCTGTTCATATTAGATGTTAAAATATCAAATTTCTCGCCATGCCCGATGAGACTGCCAAGTTTGGTGAGTTTTTGTGCATGTTTCGGGGTCAAAAATGCGATCGTACAATCGGAAAAATAATAATAATAATAATTTCTACAAAAACAACAGGGACTTCGCAGCGGTCGCTGCTCAGGCCCTAATAATAATAATAATAATAATAATAAAAGTAATAATATTTTCTACAAAAACAATAGGGACCTCGCAGCCGTCGCAGCTCGGGCCCTAATAACAATTTCTAGAAAAACAATAGGGACCTCGCAGCGGTCACTGCTCGGGCCCTAATAATAATAATAATAATAATTTCCACAAAAACAATGGGGACCTCGTAGCGGTCGCTGCTCGGGCCCTAATAATAATTTCTACATAAACAATAGGGACCTCGCCGCGGTCGCTGCTCGGGCCCCAATAATAATTTCTACACAAAGTCCATTGTGGTGACCCGCCCCCTTTTAAGTAAATTCAAAATGGCCGACTTCCTGTAAAACCTAGCTTATTGCTCCAAGAGACTTTTTTGTAGGTCTTGGTCTTATACATACAGTGAACCCTCGCTACTTCGCGGTTCACCTTTCGCGGGTTCAGTGCTTCGCGGGTATAAAAAATATTCGGGGGCATTGTAGTTTCGCCGAGCGGCACGACGGGGCGCTGGAGCGGTTAGACGGCCGGCGTGCGCCGAAGAAGAGCGTGGGCGAAGAGGAGAGTGGACGAAGAAGAGCACGTTCCCCCGGACACGATCGGTGACGACGTTTCGCGCGGTTCGGACCGTACCAGAGCTCCGGCCGGCGTGCGTGGCAGTTAAGCCGTAGAGGAGCAATTTCCCCGGGCACGGGCGGTGCCAAGCGGCCCCTAAGTTTAACCGAATGGAAGCTCCGGAGGAGGAGGGCATGCTCGCGTCACAGTAAGCCGAAGAGGAGCACCTTCCCCGGGCACGGGCGGTTCCAAGCGGCCCCTAAGTTTAACCGAATGGAAGCTCCGGAGGAGGAGGGCATGCTCGCGACACAGTAAGCCGAAGAGGAGCACCTTCCCCGGGCACGGGCGGTGCCAAGCGGCCCCTAAGTTTAACCGAATGGAAGCTCCGGGGGAGGAGGGTGGGCGTGTGTCACAGTTAAGCCGAATTGGAGCACCTCTTGCGCCCGGGCACGAGCGGAGCGCGAAGCTGTCAGTTATGAATGAATAAATGAATAAATAAATAAATAAATAAAGAATGCCACCTTTCATTTCACAGGGCACACCGGACGGCGTACCAGCAGGTAAAAGTCGGAGTAATTAAATAAATACAAAAAGAATGGCTGGGGAATAAAAAAATAATACGTTTTAATAATAATTTGTTTTTTTTGTTATAACATGAATTTCACTCTCTCTCTCCCCGTATATATATATATATATATATATATTGTATTTTTTTTTTAAGCATTTTTGAAGGTGCGCCGCTACTTCGCGGATTTTCAGTTTTCGCGGGTGGTCTCGGTCCCCATTAACCGCGATAACCGAGGGTTCACTGTACTCCATAAAATTTACAAAAAGCGAGGTGAAACACTCAACCAGGGCTGCTCTGCATCTTGTGCTGGGCCACCTGGAACAACAGCGGAGCTATGCAAGGATGCTCTTTGTGGACTACAGCTCGGCATTCAACACGATCATCCCAGACATCCTCGTCGCCAAACTGGACACTCTCGGCCTCCCTGCCCTCACACACATCTGGATTAAGGACTTTCTGACCAACAGACCCCAGACTGTGTTGCTCGGCCCCTACACGTCCTCCACCCTCATGGTGAGCACCGGTTCCCCCCAAGGATGCGTGCTGAGCCCTCTCCTGTACGCCCTCTACACCTACGACTGCAGCCCGGCCCACGGCAACAACACCATCGTCAAGTTTGCTGACGACACGACAGTGGTCGGTCTGATCTCGGAAGGTGACGAGACAGCCTACAGAGAGGAGGTAGGGAGACTGACAACTTGGTGCAAGGACAACAGACTGCACCTTAACTCTGCTAAAACAAAGGAGATTGTCGTCGACTTCAGGAGGAACAAGACGCTGCCGCCCCCCCTCTGCATCGAAGGCGTGTGTGTGGAGAGGGTCCACACGTTCAAGTTCCTGGGAGTACAGATCTCCGATGACCTTTCTTGGAGTCACAACACCACAGCAGTGGTAAAGAAGGTCCGCCAACGTCTGCACTTCCTGAGAGTCCTCAGGAAATTCAACCTGGACAGGAAGCTGCTGCTGGCCTTCTACCACTCGTCCATCGAGAGCCTGCTGACGTACTGTGTCTCCACCTGGTACAGCGGCTGCACTGAGGCGGACAGAGTGAGGCTCCAGAGGACAGTCAAAACAGCGCAAAGGATTATTGGCTGCCCTCTCCCCTCGCTGTCGGACATCTACACCGCCCGGTGCCTCAGAAGGGCTCTCAACATCGTCAAAGACAATACCCACCCAAACTCACACCTGTTCGACCGGTTGCCCTCTGGCAGGCGCTACAGATGCATCAAATCAAGGACCAATAGACTGAGAAACAGTTTCTTTCCGAGAGCCATCTCCATACTGAACTCTCACACACACACGAGACCACCCTAACTTATTTATTTATCTAATTTATATATTGTCTGTATTATTGTTGTATTGCACTGGAGAGGGGAGCCCTCTAATCTCGTTGCACACTTGAGTACAATGACAATAAAGGGATTTCTATTTCTATTCTATTCTTTTTTTAACTTTTCTCGAGGGCCATGGCGAGCCATTTCAAAAAAGCTGCACAACTAACGTATAAAATATTGATAAATTTGCTCGGCCTGATGTGTGTGTAAAGTTTCACGAGTTGTCGTTCATATTTAGAACCTCATAATCAGCGTTGTTTTATTGCCGAACAGTGCAATGCCACTCCCACAACTTTACACGAAAAAGGACGAATTTCGTATTGTGACATCCTCATGGCCGAAACAGTCATCCGAGCATATATGAGGGCGGCCTTGTTGAGTTGCACGGAGAAAAACATCCAAGAAAATAACTTGTATTAGCTTTTACCAGTTGGTGGCGCTACTACTACGATGAAAAATAAGTTGGTAGATGTCTTCAGGGCTGAAGTATCCTCAAATGTGTACAACTTCGAGAAGATAGGATCATCTGAGTCATGTTGCCGGAGCTTTTGTTGCCACAGAGTACAATCTGACTTTTCAGCACCGTAATAGCCACGCCTTTTGCCAAAACGTCACAAAATTCGGCAGAGAGTAAGATCATTGTCTTGAGTCTTTTCTGACTAATTTTCAGTCGGATTCGTCAAAAGGGCACCGTGCAGGATGTGAAAATTAAAATAAAAACACATTTTTGATTCCACTTGGCGGCGCTGTGTGTATAACAAAATAATAACATTAAGATGTCTTCAGGTCGGGACGTTTTATTTACAGGTGAAGGTTTGGATTTTCAGGAGCATGTGCAGGGGAGTTATTAAGCATTCATTTATTTGTATTAGGTTCATTTTGTCTTCTTATTATTGATATTTGACTGATTCATTAAAAGCAGACAATTATGTTTTAGGTTAATGTGACGGTTCGGGTCGGGGAGGAGGGCGTGGCAGTTCTGCTTGTTTACAGATTCGCGATCCACCCAGCCAGGCCCTCCTCCGGAGAAAGTGGGCGTCGGCTCCGGCGCACCTGCAGCTCGTTGCCGGCAATCAGCGCCGGCTTAAGAACCAGCCACGCCAGGAGTCCGACGCCGGATTATCTCGTCACCTCACGTGGTACTGGCTCATGTCTCGTCCTGTTTCCCGATCGCCTGACTCGTCGTGCTCTCGTGCCTGCTTGACCCCTGCTCTTCCGTTTCCCCCCTCTAGCCGACCTGAACCCGTCTGGTCCCGCTCCGCACGCCAGCGCCTTCGAGATCCTGCCCGGCAAGCATCCCGCCAGCGCTCTCCGCTCCGCCGTGCTTCCCGCTACCACGCCAGCCCGACTTCGCCTCCCGGCGCGCCCCGCTCGGCCGCCCCCTCGTCCGTGCCACCCGGCACTTGCCCGTCGGCTTCATTCAACGCTGTCCCTGACGACGCCTGCCTAGTGGTGGACTCTCTCCAGCTCGCCTCCCCACTCCAGCCTTCAATAAACCCTGTTACCCCCTCACCTGTCGCCTTTGGGTCCTCCTTCCTTCCCACACGGTTCATAGAACCGCGACAGAATAATCCGGCCAAGTTAATGGACCCCGCGACCACGGACCCCCTGGGAGAAGCGCTTGCCCAACAGGGCAGCGTGCTCGAGCGCCATGATCGGATGCTGCAGGAAGTTCCGGGCTCCCTCCAGGCCATCCAACACCAGCTCTCGCACCTCTCTAACCAGGTGGGTTCACTCGCTCCCCCCCCCAACCTCCCCAGGGACGCGACCCTGGCTCCCCCGGCCGCCGCATTGCATTATGCGGGCGGTCGAGAGCCCCACGTTCCTACTCCCGAACCCTACTCCGGGGACTTGGGCTCGTGTAGCCAATTCTTGCTCAGCACCTCCCTGGTTTTCGACCTTCAGCCCCACAGTTACGCTACCGAGCGGGCCAGGATCGCCTATACCATCAACTTGCTTCGCGGCCGCGCCGCCAAGTGGGCAACCGCATTGTGGGAGGCGGCGTCACCGGTGATGTCTACTTACGCGGATTTCAGCCAGGAGTTACGCCGTGTCTTCGACCACCCGGTGCAGGGGCGCGAGGCGTCCCGCCGGCTCCTCTCCCTCCGACAGGGTTCCCGCTCCGCGGCCGACTTCTCGGTGGAATTCCGCATCCTGGCCCACGAGAGCCGTTGGAACGAGCCGGCTCTCCGCGAGGCGTTTCTCAACGGGCTGACCGACGCCCTCAAGGACGAGCTGGCGATCCGTGACGAAACCACGACTCTTGAAGAATTAATCGCCCTGGCCATCAAGGTGGACCACCGTTTGCGGGACCGGCAGGCCGATCGGTTCCGACGCCCCTCCAGAGTCGCCGCCCGGGCAGCCATTCCCCGACCCGAGGTTCGCTCGCCATCGCCAGTTCAGCTATCCACCGGCGCGGAGGAGCCTATGCAGGTAGGAAGAACTACTCTGGACCCTCTGGAGCGCCAGCGCCGTCGGTCCCATCAGCTCTGCCTGTATTGCGGCCTCCCCGGCCACTTCTTGATCCACTGTCCCAGTAAACCAAAAGAGCAGGCTCGTCGCTGAGGGAGAGCCCAACGCCGAGCCTGCTGGTATCCGCTTCTGGCTCTTCTTCCCGGATGTCCATCTCCGCCCGGCTGCTGGGTCAACACACCCCCCGCTCGGTCACCGCGCTGGTCGACTCGGGGGCCGACGGCAGCTTCTTGGACCTGACCCTTGCCCGCCAGCTCGGCATCACCATGGAACCCATTCTGTCCCCCCGAAGGGTGGTCGCGCTGGACGGGCATCTCATCGCCCGGGTCTCCCAACAGACCGCTCCCCTGACCCTCATCGTCTCGGGTAATCACCGGGAGTCCATCAGATTTTTTCTGATCCACTCTCCCCAGGTCCCCCTGGTCTTAGGTTTCCCCTGGCTCCAGACCCACAACCCCGCCATCGATTGGAGGAGGTGCGTGCTGACCGGATGGAGTGAGTTCTGCCACTCCCACTGCCTGCGTTCAGCGGATCCGGCCCCTTCCTCTACGCTCCCCCCCCCCCCCTCCACCTGACGTCTCCTCCGTCCCCCCGGACTACCACGACCTGGCGCAGGTCTTCAGCAAGGACCTTGCCCGTACCCTTCCCCCCCATCGTCCGTACGACTGCGCCATCGACCTCCTCCCGGGGGCCCCCCTGCCCAACACCCGCCTATACAACATCTCCAGGCCAGAGAAGGAGTCCATGGAGACGTACATCCGTGAGTCGCTTGCGACCGGTCTCATCCGCCCCTCGTCTTCTCCTCTGGGCGCGGGCTTCTTTTTTGTGAAAAAGAAGGACGCCTCGCTCCGCCCCTGCATCGACTTCAAACCCCTAAACCAGATAACTGTCAAAAACAAGTCTTCGCTCCCCCTCATCGACCCGTCGTTCGAACCTCTATGTGAGGCCCAGATTTTCTCAAAGTTGGACTTACGAAATGCGTACCACCTGGTCCGCATCAGGGAGGGGGACGAGTGGAAGACGGCGTTCAACACACCATTGGGGCACTTCGAGTATCTGGTGATGCCTTTCGGACTTACCAACGCCCCCGCCGTCTTCCAGGCCCTCATGACAGACGTTTTCCGCGACATGCTCAACCGGTTCGTGTTCATATATCTCGACGACATCCTCATATTCTCCCGCTCTCTCGCAGATCACCGCCGGCATGTCCGACTGGTCCTCCAGCGCCTCCTGGAGAACCGCCTCTACGTGAAGCCCGAGAAATGCGAGTTCCACGTCCCTTCGGTGCCCTTCCTGGGCTATATCATCGCCCGGGGGCAACTTCGTCCCGACCCGGCCAAGATCCAGGCCGTGGCGGAGTGGCCCCAGCCCACCACCCGGAAGGAGCTTCAACGTTTTCTCGGATTCGCAAATTTCTACCGCCGTTTCATCCGGGACTACAGTAAGGTCGCCAGTCCACTCACCGCGCTTACGTCCACAGCCACCACATTCCAGTGGACCCCGGCGGCCGCCCAGGCCTTCACCCACCTGAAGAAGGCCTTCACCAGCGCCCCCGTACTCCGGCACCCAGACCCCGCTCTCCAGTTCATCGTGGAGGTGGACGCCTCCGACACAGGGGCGGGGGCCGTCCTCTCCCAGCGGGATCCCGGTACCCAGGTAGTCCATCCGTGTGCCTTTTTTTCCAGGCGCCTATCCCCCGCCGAGCGAAACTACGACGTGGGCAACCGAGAACTCCTCGCGGTGGTATGGGCTCTCCAGGAGTGGCGGCACTGGCTCGAGGGCACCTCGACCCCCTTCTTGGTCTGGACCGACCACAAGAACCTGGCATACCTGCAGTCCGCCAAGAGACTCAACCCCCGCCAGGCACGCTGGAACTTGTTCTTGAGCCGTTTTAACTTTACCCTCTCCTTCCGCCCCGGCTCGAACAATGGGAAGGCGGACGCCCTCTCACGTCAGTTCTCGCCCCCCGCCAGCCCTGACGCTCCGGAGCCCATTCTTCCCTCGGCCTGTCTACTGGGAGCGGCCACCTGGGACATCGAGCAGGTCGTCCGCAACGCTCAGGAGCAGCAACCGGACCCGCGCCCAGTCCCTTCCGACCGCTTGTTCGTTCCCGACACCGTGCGGTCACAGGTACTGCAATGGGGGCACTCATCCACACTCACCTGCCACCCGGGGGTGGCACGCACTCTCCGCTTCCTCCAGCAGCGTTTCTGGTGGCCCCGGATGGCAAAGGATACCCGGGAATTCGTGCGAGCCTGCTCCGTCTGCGCCCGCGGAAAGGCCTCCCACGCGGTCCCCGCCGGCCTCCTCCAGCCCCTGCCTATCCCAAGTCGTCCCTGGTCGCACATCGCCCTAGACTTTGTCACCGGCCTCCCTCCGTCCAACGGACACACAGTCATCCTCACCCTGGTCGACAGGTTTTCCAAGTGCGTCCACTACGTCCCCCAGCCCAAGCTGCCCACCGCGCTTGAGACCGCCAAACTCATCACCCAACACGTTTTCCGACCCCACGGCATCCCGGAGGACATCGTGTCCGACCGGGGCCCCCAGTTCGCTTCACAAGTTTGGCAGGAATTCTGCAAGGCAGTCGGGGCCACCGCCAGTCTCTCCTCGGGCTACCACCCCCAATCCAACGGCCAGACGGAGCGGGCCAACCAGGACCTGGAAGCCGCCCTCCGATGCGTGGTGGCCCGCAACCCGGACTCCTGGAGCGACGCACTACCCTGGGTCGAGTACGCCCATAACTCCCTCTCCACCACGGCCACAGGTATGTCTCCCTTCATGGTTTGTTTTGGTTACCAACCACCTCTCTTCAAAGACCAGGAGCATACCGTGGCCATTCCATCCGTTGAGGAGCACCTCCGCCGGATCCGGGGGGTGTGGGCCGAGGCGAGGGCCGCCCTCATCCGAACAGCCCAGAGGACCAAACGACTGGCTGATCGCCACCGGTCCCCAGCCCCGGACTACGTGCCTGGCCAGATGGTGTGGCTCTCCTCACGCGACCTTCCCCTCCAAGTCGAGTCTCGTAAGCTGGCCCCTCGCTTTATCGGTCCTTTTCCCGTCGAGAGAATCATTAACCCGTGCTCTGTTCGACTCAAGCTTCCCGACTCCCTGAAAATTCACCCTACATTCCATGTCTCCCTCCTCAAACCGGTATCCTCCAGCCCTCTGAGCCCTCCGGCTTTACCCCCCCCACCCCCCATGATAATAGACGACCACCCGGCTTACACGGTGGCAAAAGTCCTGGACGTGCGGCGCCGGGGCCGGGGCTACCAGTACCTTGTGGACTGGGAGGGCTACGGTCCGGAGGAGCGCTCCTGGATCTCCCGAAAACTGTTTTTGACCGACGCCCCCATCAGGGAGTTCTACGCACTTCACCCGGACAAGCCGGGTAGGACGCCAGGAGGCGTCCGTTAGGGGGGGGGTACTGTGACGGTTCGGGTCGGGGAGGAGGGCGTGGCAGTTCTGCTTGTTTACAGATTCGCGATCCACCCAGCCAGGCCCTCCTCCGGAGAAAGTGGGCGTCGGCTCCGGCGCACCTGCAGCTCGTTGCCGGCAATCAGCGCCGGCTTAAGAACCAGCCACGCCAGGAGTCCGACGCCGGATTATCTCGTCACCTCACGTGGTACTGGCTCATGTCTCGTCCTGTTTCCCGATCGCCTGACTCGTCGTGCTCTCGTGCCTGCTTGACCCCTGCTCTTCCGTTTCCCCCCTCTAGCCGACCTGAACCCGTCTGGTCCCGCTCCGCACGCCAGCGCCTCCGAGATCCTGCCCGGCAAGCATCCCGCCAGCGCTCTCCGCTCCGCCGTGCTTCCCGCTACCACGCCAGCCCGACTTCGCCTCCCGGCGCGCCCCGCTCGGCCGCCCCCTCGTCCGTGCCACCCGGCACTTGCCCGTCGGCTTCATTCAACGCTGTCCCTGACGACGCCTGCCTAGTGGTGGACTCTCTCCAGCTCGCCTCCCCACTCCAGCCTTCAATAAACCCTGTTACCCCCTCACCTGTCGCCTTTGGGTCCTCCTTCCTTCCCACACGGTTCATAGAACCGCGACAGTTAATTTTTTACCTGACATGTTTCGGCGAGTCTTTCGCCTTCTTCAGAGTGTCGCATGATGGTGTCTTGAGACCCGTCTTTATCAGCTGATGTTCCATGAGGGTGTGACTTACCTGTCAAAAAAATGAAAAATCAGAGCAGTAAAAGAACAAGCACAACATGAACATTACAAATCAGCAATCACTGACCACTGCAAAAGGGAAAACCACATCATGGACCGGGAGAAGGGCAGGGTCATCCGCACCGAAGAGAACAAACAACAGCGCTGGATCAGAGAGGCCATTGAGATCTGCAAGCGAGGCATAAAAACCATGAACAGAGACAAGGGAGCCTTCATCCTCTCTACCACCTGGAGCAGCATCTTGGCGGAGTGAACGGACAGCGGGGGGCGTGACTTGCCTTCATTCTTGTGACAGGTAAGTCACGCCCTCATGGAACATCAGCTGATAAAGACGGGTCACAAGACACCATCATGTGACACTCTGAAGAAGGCGAAAGACTTTCGTATTGTGACATCCTCAAGGCCTAAACACTCATCCGAGCAAATATAAGGTAGATTTTGTTAACCTGCCCGGAGAAAAAAATCAACGAAAATAATTTGTATTTGTTTTAACCAGTTGGTGGCGCTACCACTGCGATCAAAAATAAGTTGGCAGCCGTCTTCAGGGCCTGAATATCCTCAAATGTGAAAAATTTCGAGAAGATGGATCATCTGAATCATTTTGCAGGAACTTTTGTTGCCACGGAGAATAATCAGACTCTGCGGCACCGAATAGCCACGCCCTTCGAAGGAAAGTCACAAAAATAGGGATAGAGTAAGATCAATGTCTTGAGTCTTTTCTAGCCAATTTTCAATCGGATTCGTTAAAAGGGCACCGTGCAGTACGTCAAAATGTAAAAAATTATATTGATTGGCGCAAGGTGTATAACAGAATATAAACATATAGATGTCTTCAGGTACCGACTCTTTATGTACATGTGAAGTTTTGGATTTTTAGCAGCATGTGCAGGAGAGTTATTAAGCATTTTGTCCATTGCGGCGAAGTAAATCTTAAGTGAAAACTTTGAAGCCCCGCCCCCGTCATATAGTATTTCGGAAACAAAAGATTTTAGCCCCAATTTTAGCCCCAGTGTTTGTCCTAGGTCTTAAGATGCTACAGACAGAATTTTAAGGCAATCAGATGAAGCCTTTAGGATCAGGGTGCAAAAGAATGACCCCTGTAAACATGCAAAAAAGGGCAAAAGTCGGACTTTCAAAAATTCATAACTCACTTCCTGTTCATATTAGACGTTAAAATATCAAATTTCTCGCCATGCCCGATGAGACTGCCAAGTTTGGTGAGTTTTTGTGCATGTTTCGGGGTCAAAAATGCGATCGAACAATCGGAAAAATAATAATAATAATAATTTCTACAAAAACAACAGGGACTTCGCAGCGGTCGCTGCTCAGGCCCTAATAATAATAATAATAATAATAATAAAAGTAATAATATTTTCTACAAAAACAATAGGGACCTCGCAGCCGTCGCAGCTCGGGCCCTAATAACAATTTCTAGAAAAACAATAGGGACCTCGCAGCGGTCACTGCTCGGGCCCTAATAATAATAATAATAATAATTTCCACAAAAACAATGGGGACCTCGTAGCGGTCGCTGCTCGGGCCCTAATAATAATTTCTACATAAACAATAGGGACCTCGCCGCGGTCGCTGCTCGGGCCCCAATAATAATTTCTACACAAAGTCCATTGTGGTGACCCGCCCCTTTTAAGTAAATTCAAAATGGCCGACTTCCTGTAAAACCTAGCTCATTGCTCCAAGAGACTTTTTTGTAGGTCTTGGTCTTATACATACAGTGAACCCTCGCTACTTCGCGGTTCACCTTTCGCGGGTTCAGTGCTTCGCGGGTATAAAAAATATTCGGGGGCATTGTAGTTTCGCCGAGCGGCACGACGGGCGCTGGAGCGGTTAGACGGCCGGCGTGCGCCGAAGAAGAGCGTGGGCGAAGAGGAGAGTGGACGAAGAAGAGCACGTTCCCCCGGACACGATCGGTGGCGACGTTTCGCGCGGTTCGGACCGTACCAGGGCTCCGGCCGGCGTGCGTGGCAGTTAAGCCGTAGAGGAGCACCGTCCCCGGGCACGGGCGGTGCCAAGCGGCCCCTAAGTTTAACCGAATGGAAGCTCCGGAGGAGGAGGGCATGCTCGCGTCACAGTAAGCCGAAGAGGAGCACCTTCCCCAGGCACGGGCGGTTCCAAGCGGCCCCTAAGTTTAACCAAATGGAAGCTCCGGAGGAGGAGGGCATGCTCGCGTCACAGTAAGCCGAAGAGGAGCACCTTTGCCGGGCACGGGCGGTTCCAAGCGGCCCCTAAGTTTAACCGAATGGAAGCTCCGGAGGAGGCGGGCATGCTCGCGTCACAGTAAGCCGAAGAGGAGCACCTTCCCCGGGCACGGGCGGTGCCAAGCGGCCCCTAAGTTTAATGGAATGGAAGCTCCGGAGGAGGAGGGCATGCTCGCGTCACAGTAAGCCGAAGAGGAGCACCTTCCCCGGGCACGGGCGGTTCCAAGCGGCCCCTAAGTTTAACCGAATGGAAGCTCCGGAGGAGGAGGGCATGCTCGCGACACAGTAAGCTGAAGAGGAGCACCTTCCCCGGGCACGGGCGGTGCCAAGCGGCCCCTAAGTTTAACCGAATGGAAGCTCCGGGGGAGGAGGGTGGGCGTGTGTCACAGTTAAGCCGAATTGGAGCACCTCTTCCGCCCGGGCACGAGCGGAGCGCGAAGCTGTCAGTTATGAATGAATAAATGAATAAATAAATAAATAAATAAAGAATGGCACCTTTCATTGCAGAGGGCACACCGGACGGCGTACCAGCAGGTAAAAGTCGGAGTAATTAAATAAATACAAAAAGAATGGCTGGGGAATAAAAAAATAATACGTTT
This sequence comes from Idiotropiscis lumnitzeri, assembly GCF_059441095.1. NCBI lineage: Eukaryota > Metazoa > Chordata > Actinopteri > Syngnathiformes > Syngnathidae > Idiotropiscis > Idiotropiscis lumnitzeri. The sequence continues at coordinate 347,816 of NW_028283698.1, forward strand.
TAATAATAATTTGTTTTTTTTGTTATAACATGAATTTCACTCTCTCTCTCCCCGTATATATATATATATATATATATATATATATATTGTATTTTTTTTTTAAGCATTTTTGAAGGTGCGCCGCTACTTCGCGGATTTTCAGTTTTCGCGGGTGGTCTCGGTCCCCATTAACCGCGATAACCGAGGGTTCACTGTACTCCATAAAATTTACAAAAAGCGAGGTGAAACACTCAACCAGGGCTGCTCTGCATGTTGTGCTGGGCCACCTGGAACAACAGCGGAGCTATGCAAGGATGCTCTTTGTGGACTACAGCTCGGCATTCAACACGATCATCCCAGACATCCTCGTCGCCAAACTGGACACTCTCGGCCTCCCTGCCCTCACACACTTCTGGATTAAGGACTTTCTGACCAACAGACCCCAGACTGTGTTGCTCGGCCCCTACACGTCCTCCACCCTCATGGTGAGCACCGGTTCCCCCCAAGGATGCGTGCTGAGCCCTCTCCTGTACGCCCTCTACACCTACGACTGCAGCCCGGCCCACGGCAACAACACCATCGTCAAGTTTGCTGACGACACGACAGTGGTCGGTCTGATCTCGGAAGGTGACGAGACAGCCTACAGAGAGGAGGTAGGGAGACTGACAACTTGGTGCAAGGACAACAGACTGCACCTTAACTCTGCTAAAACAAAGGAGATTGTCGTCGACTTCAGGAGGAACAAGACGCTGCCGCCCCCCCTCTGCATCGAAGGCGTGTGTGTGGAGAGGGTCCACACGTTCAAGTTCCTGGGAGTACAGATCTCCGATGACCTTTCTTGGAGTCACAACACCACAGCAGTGGTAAAGAAGGTCCGCCAACGTCTGCACTTCCTGAGAGTCCTCAGGAAATTCAACCTGGACAGGAAGCTGCTGCTGGCCTTCTACCACTCGTCCATCGAGAGCCTGCTGACGTACTGTGTCTCCACCTGGTACAGCGGCTGCACTGAGGCGGACAGAGTGAGGCTCCAGAGGACAGTCAAAACAGCGCAAAGGATTATTGGCTGCCCTCTCCCCTCGCTGTCGGACATCTACACCGCCCGGTGCCTCAGAAGGGCTCTCAACATCGTCAAAGACAATACCCACCCAAACTCACACCTGTTCGACCGGTTGCCCTCTGGCAGGCGCTACAGATGCATCAAATCAAGGACCAATCGACTGAGAAACAGTTTCTTTCCGAGAGCCATCTCCATACTGAACTCTCACACACACACGAGACCACCCTAACCTTGCAAAACAGCATTGTGATGTGTTTCTATATGCCCTATTCAGTACTGAATTCCATTGCACTGTCTTATTTATTTATCTAATTTATATATTGTCTGTATTATTGTTGTATTGCACTGGAGAGGGGAGCCCTCTAATCTCGTTGCACACTTGAGTACAATGACAATAAAGGGATTTCTATTTCTATTCTATTCTTTTTTTAACTTTTCTCGAGGGCCATGGCGAGCCATTTCAAAAAAGCTGCACAACTAACGTATAAAATATTGATAAATTTGCTCTGCCTGATGTGTGTGTAAAGTTTCACGAGTTGTCGTTCATATTTAGAACCTCATAATCAGCGTTGTTTTATTGCCGAACAGTGCAATGCCACTCCCACAACTTTACACGAAAAAGGACGAATTTCGTATTGTGACATCCTCATGGCCGAAACAGTCATCCGAGCATATATGAGGGCGGCCTTGTTGAGTTGCACGGAGAAAAACATCCAAGAAAATAACTTGTATTAGCTTTTACCAGTTGGTGGCGCTACTACTACGATGAAAAATAAGTTGGTAGATGTCTTCAGGGCTGAAGTATCCTCAAATGTGTACAACTTCGAGAAGATAGGATCATCTGAGTCATGTTGCCGGAGCTTTTGTTGCCACAAAGTACAATCTGACTTTTCAGCACCGTAATAGCCACGCCTTTTGCCAAAACGTCACAAAATTCGGCAGAGAGTAAGATCATTGTCTTGAGTCTTTTCTGACTAATTTTCAGTCGGATTCGTCAAAAGGGCACCGTGCAGTACGTGAAAATTAAAATAAAAACACATTTTTGATTCCACTTGGCGGCGCTGTGTGTATAACAAAATAATAACATTAAGATGTCTTCAGGTCGGGACGTTTTATTTACAGGTGAAGGTTTGGATTTTCAGGAGCATGTGCAGGGGAGTTATTAAGCATTCATTTATTTGTATTAGGTTCATTTTGTCTTCTTATTATTGATATTTGACTGATTCATTAAAAGCAGACAATTATGTTTTAGGTGAATTTTTTACCTGACATGTTTCGGCGAGTCTTTCGCCTTCTTCAGAGTGTCGCATGATGGTGTCTTGAGACCCGTCTTTATCAGCTGATGTTCCATGTGGGTGTGACTTACCTGTCAAAAAAATGAAAAATCAGAGCAGTAAAAGAACAAGCACAACATGAACATTACAAATCAGCAATCACTGACCACTGCAAAAGGGAAAACCACATCATGGACCGGGAGAAGGGCAGGGTCATCCGCACCGAAGAGAACAAACAACAGCGCTGGATCAGAGAGGCCATTGAGATCTGCAAGCGAGGCATAAAAACCATGAACAGAGACAAGGGAGCCTTCATCCTCTCTACCACCTGGAGCAGCATCTTGGCGGAGTGAACGGACAGCGGGGGGCGTGACTTGCCTTCATTCTTGTGACAGGTAAGTCACGCCCTCATGGAACATCAGCTGATAAAGACGGGTCACAAGACACCATCATGTGACACTCTGAAGAAGGCGAAAGACTTTCGTATTGTGACATGCTCAAGGCCTAAACACTCATCCGAGCAAATATAAGGTAGATTTTGTTAACCTGCCCGGAGAAAAAAATCAACGAAAATAATTTGTATTTGTTTTAACCAGTTGGTGGCGCTACCACTGCGATCAAAAATAAGTTGGCAGCCGTCTTCAGGGCCTGAATATCCTCAAATGTGAAAAATTTCGAGAAGATGGATCATCTGAATCATTTTGCAGGAACTTTTGTTGCCACGGAGAATAATCAGACTCTGCGGCACCGAATAGCCACGCCCTTCGAAGGAAAGTCACAAAAATAGGGATAGAGTAAGATCAATGTCTTGAGTCTTTTCTAGCCAATTTTCAATCGGATTCGTTAAAAGGGCACCGTGCAGTACGTCAAAATGTAAAAAATTATATTGATTGGCGCAAGGTGTATAACAGAATATAAACATATAGATGTCTTCAGGTACCGACTCTTTATGTACATGTGAAGTTTTGGATTTTTAGCAGCATGTGCAGGAGAGTTATTAAGCATTTTGTCCATTGCGGCGAAGTAAATCTTAAGTGAAAACTTTGAAGCCCCGCCCCCGTCATATAGTATTTCGGAAACAAAAGATTTTAGCCCCAATTTTAGCCCCAGTGTTTGTCCTAGGTCTTAAGATGCTACAGACAGAATTTTAAGGCAATCAGATGAAGCCTTTAGGATCAGGGTGCAAAAGAATGACCCCTGTAAACATGCAAAAAAGGGCAAAAGTCGGACTTTCAAAAATTCATAACTCACTTCCTGTTCATATTAGACGTTAAAATATCAAATTTCTCGCCATGCCCGATGAGACTGCCAAGTTTGTTGAGTTTTTGTGCATGTTTCGGGGTCAAAAATGCGATCGAACAATCGGAAAAATAATAATAATAATAATTTCTACAAAAACAACAGGGACTTCGCAGCGGTCGCTGCTCAGGCCCTAATAATAATAATAATAATAATAATAAAAGTAATAATATTTTCTACAAAAACAATAGGGACCTCGCAGCCGTCGCAGCTCGGGCCCTAATAACAATTTCTAGAAAAACAATAGGGACCTCGCAGCGGTCACTGCTCGGGCCCTAATAATAATAATAATAATAATTTCCACAAAAACAATGGGGACCTCGTAGCGGTCGCTGCTCGGGCCCTAATAATAATTTCTACATAAACAATAGGGACCTCGCCGCGGTCGCTGCTCGGGCCCCAATAATAATTTCTACACAAAGTCCATTGTGGTGACCCGCCCCTTTTAAGTAAATTCAAAATGGCCGACTTCCTGTAAAACCTAGCTCATTGCTCCAAGAGACTTTTTTGTAGGTCTTGGTCTTATACATACAGTGAACCCTCGCTACTTCGCGGTTCACCTTTCGCGGGTTCAGTGCTTCGCGGGTATAAAAAATATTCGGGGGCATTGTAGTTTCGCCGAGCGGCACGACGGGCGCTGGAGCGGTTAGACGGCCGGCGTGCGCCGAAGAAGAGCGTGGGCGAAGAGGAGAGTGGACGAAGAAGAGCACGTTCCCCCGGACACGATCGGTGGCGACGTTTCGCGCGGTTCGGACCGTACCAGGGCTCCGGCCGGCGTGCGTGGCAGTTAAGCCGTAGAGGAGCACCGTCCCCGGGCACGGGCGGTGCCAAGCGGCCCCTAAGTTTAACCGAATGGAAGCTCCGGAGGAGGAGGGCATGCTCGCGTCACAGTAAGCCGAAGAGGAGCACCTTCCCCAGGCACGGGCGGTTCCAAGCGGCCCCTAAGTTTAACCAAATGGAAGCTCCGGAGGAGGAGGGCATGCTCGCGTCACAGTAAGCCGAAGAGGAGCACCTTTGCCGGGCACGGGCGGTTCCAAGCGGCCCCTAAGTTTAACCGAATGGAAGCTCCGGAGGAGGCGGGCATGCTCGCGTCACAGTAAGCCGAAGAGGAGCACCTTCCCCGGGCACGGGCGGTGCCAAGCGGCCCCTAAGTTTAATGGAATGGAAGCTCCGGAGGAGGAGGGCATGCTCGCGTCACAGTAAGCCGAAGAGGAGCACCTTCCCCGGGCACGGGCGGTTCCAAGCGGCCCCTAAGTTTAACCGAATGGAAGCTCCGGAGGAGGAGGGCATGCTCGCGACACAGTAAGCCGACGAGGAGCACCTTCCCCGGGCACGGGCGGTGCCAAGCGGCCCCTAAGTTTAACCGAATGGAAGCTCCGGGGGAGGAGGGTGGGCGTGTGTCACAGTTAAGCCGAATTGGAGCACCTCTTCCGCCCGGGCACGAGCGGAGCGCGAAGCTGTCAGTTATGAATGAATAAATGAATAAATAAATAAATAAATAAAGAATGGCACCTTTCATTGCAGAGGGCACACCGGACGGCGTACCAGCAGGTAAAAGTCGGAGTAATTAAATAAATACAAAAAGAATGGCTGGGGAATAAAAAAATAATACGTTTTAATAATAATTTGTTTTTTTTGTTATAACATGAATTTCACTCTCTCTCTCCCCGTATATATATATATATATATATATATATATATATATTGTATTTTTTTTTTAAGCATTTTTGAAGGTGCGCCGCTACTTCGCGGATTTTCAGTTTTCGCGGGTGGTCTCGGTCCCCATTAACCGCGATAACCGAGGGTTCACTGTACTCCATAAAATTTACAAAAAGCGAGGTGAAACACTCAACCAGGGCTGCTCTGCATGTTGTGCTGGGCCACCTGGAACAACAGCGGAGCTATGCAAGGATGCTCTTTGTGGACTACAGCTCGGCATTCAACACGATCATCCCAGACATCCTCGTCGCCAAACTGGACACTCTCGGCCTCCCTGCCCTCACACACTTCTGGATTAAGGACTTTCTGACCAACAGACCCCAGACTGTGTTGCTCGGCCCCTACACGTCCTCCACCCTCATGGTGAGCACCGGTTCCCCCCAAGGATGCGTGCTGAGCCCTCTCCTGTACGCCCTCTACACCTACGACTGCAGCCCGGCCCACGGCAACAACACCATCGTCAAGTTTGCTGACGACACGACAGTGGTCGGTCTGATCTCGGAAGGTGACGAGACAGCCTACAGAGAGGAGGTAGGGAGACTGACAACTTGGTGCAAGGACAACAGACTGCACCTTAACTCTGCTAAAACAAAGGAGATTGTCGTCGACTTCAGGAGGAACAAGACGCTGCCGCCCCCCCTCTGCATCGAAGGCGTGTGTGTGGAGAGGGTCCACACGTTCAAGTTCCTGGGAGTACAGATCTCCGATGACCTTTCTTGGAGTCACAACACCACAGCAGTGGTAAAGAAGGTCCGCCAACGTCTGCACTTCCTGAGAGTCCTCAGGAAATTCAACCTGGACAGGAAGCTGCTGCTGGCCTTCTACCACTCGTCCATCGAGAGCCTGCTGACGTACTGTGTCTCCACCTGGTACAGCGGCTGCACTGAGGCGGACAGAGTGAGGCTCCAGAGGACAGTCAAAACAGCGCAAAGGATTATTGGCTGCCCTCTCCCCTCGCTGTCGGACATCTACACCGCCCGGTGCCTCAGAAGGGCTCTCAACATCGTCAAAGACAATACCCACCCAAACTCACACCTGTTCGACCGGTTGCCCTCTGGCAGGCGCTACAGATGCATCAAATCAAGGACCAATCGACTGAGAAACAGTTTCTTTCCGAGAGCCATCTCCATACTGAACTCTCACACACACACGAGACCACCCTAACCTTGCAAAACAGCATTGTGATGTGTTTCTATATGCCCTATTCAGTACTGAATTCCATTGCACTGTCTTATTTATTTATCTAATTTATATATTGTCTGTATTATTGTTGTATTGCACTGGAGAGGGGAGCCCTCTAATCTCGTTGCACACTTGAGTACAATGACAATAAAGGGATTTCTATTTCTATTCTATTCTTTTTTTAACTTTTCTCGAGGGCCATGGCGAGCCATTTCAAAAAAGCTGCACAACTAACGTATAAAATATTGATAAATTTGCTCTGCCTGATGTGTGTGTAAAGTTTCACGAGTTGTCGTTCATATTTAGAACCTCATAATCAGCGTTGTTTTATTGCCGAACAGTGCAATGCCACTCCCACAACTTTACACGAAAAAGGACGAATTTCGTATTGTGACATCCTCATGGCCGAAACAGTCATCCGAGCATATATGAGGGCGGCCTTGTTGAGTTGCACGGAGAAAAACATCCAAGAAAATAACTTGTATTAGCTTTTACCAGTTGGTGGCGCTACTACTACGATGAAAAATAAGTTGGTAGATGTCTTCAGGGCTGAAGTATCCTCAAATGTGTACAACTTCGAGAAGATAGGATCATCTGAGTCATGTTGCCGGAGCTTTTGTTGCCACAGAGTACAATCTGACTTTTCAGCACCGTAATAGCCACGCCTTTTGCCAAAACGTCACAAAATTCGGCAGAGAGAAAGATCATTGTCTTGAGTCTTTTCTGACTAATTTTCAGTCGGATTTGTCAAAAGGGCACCGTGCAGGATGTGAAAATTAAAATAAAAACACATTTTTGATTCCACTTGGCGGCGCTGTGTGTATAACAAAATAATAACATTAAGATGTCTTCAGGTCGGGACGTTTTATTTACAGGTGAAGGTTTGGATTTTCAGGAGCATGTGCAGGGGAGTTATTAAGCATTCATTTATTTGTATTAGGTTCATTTTGTCTTCTTATTATTGATATTTGACTGATTCATTAAAAGCAGACAATTATGTTTTAGGTTAATTTTTTACCTGACATGTTTCGGCGAGTCTTTCGCCTTCTTCAGAGTGTCGCATGATGGTGTCTTGAGACCCGTCTTTATCAGCTGATGTTCCATGAGGGTGTGACTTACCTGTCGAAAAAATGAAAAATCAGAGCAGTAAAAGAACAAGCACAACATGAACATTACAAATCAGCAATCACTGACCACTGCAAAAGGGAAAACCACATCATGGACCGGGAGAAGGGCAGGGTCATCCGCACCGAAGAGAACAAACAACAGCGCTGGATCAGAGAGGCCATTGAGATCTGCAAGCGAGGCATAAAAACCATGAACAGAGACAAGGGAGCCTTCATCCTCTCTACCACCTAGAGCAGCATCTTGGCGGAGTGAACGGACAGCGGGGGGTGTGACTTGCCTTCATTCTTGTGACAGGTAAGTCACGCCCTCATGGAACATCAGCTGATAAAGACGGGTCACAAGACACCATCATGTGACACTCTGAAGAAGGCGAAAGACTTTCGTATTGTGACATCCTCAAGGCCTAAACACTCATCCGAGCAAATATAAGGTAGATTTTGTGAACCTGCCCGGAGAAAAACATCAACGAAAATAATTTGTATTTGTTTTAACCAGTTGGTGGCGTGTTAGAATAATATTTGGAGGTTATTATACATTTGCCATGACGCAACTTTATTTCAATACATGGTGCACATATCATGTTGAAAAGAAGGGCGGTGGCACTTCTTCAGAAGTGAGTCTGAAGCAAGCAACATCGTGCTAGGTCCTGATAAGAGATGCTGACGTCAAAGTCAGCTGCGACCCACGACGACACACCAATGATGAACCGGACCAAACCAGCTTTTGAGAAGACGAACTGTACCACCCTTGAGTGTAATCTGATTCCCCGATGTTATAAAAGGGAATGTGTGAAAAGCATCGAGGAACAGAAGGAAGATGAAGTTGCCAAATAAACTTTGTTAACCTTTCTGTCTCCACTTGAGCTGTCTGTCTCTCCTTTTAGCTTTCGAACACGATATGTCAAATTGGCGAACCTGACATAAAATTGGTCCTTCAGAGCCGTGAACCCAACATACTGGAGGCGTCCAGGGGCGAAGCCGACGACCGGGGACAATCGTGGCCACGACAAGATGAGGATTCTTTCTTTTTTTGGACCTGGTCCTCGACTTTGCTACTGGATGCTGAAAGTTGAAGGGAGGCTGCGGAGAGAGACGTTCAGCTCATCTTGGGTGAGTGTGTGAAGTCCGAATGTGATGAATGAGTGTGATAAATGTGGGCATTTGAAGGGGTACGTAGTTAAATTCTGCGTTAACAGGAGGGCGGACTCCTCTGCAAGTAAGTAGTTAAATTCCGTGGGGATATTGTGGGGACTAGACAGAGTAAGTCTTTAAAACTGTGTAAAACCGTAAGAATACTAGTCAATGTTACGTGAAGAGACAGAGATAGTCTATAACACTGATAAAGGATAACAGGGGTGTATCCTCCACGCGCGTTTGAAAGGGGAAAAAAAGAGAAATAAGGGGAAAAAAAAGACGAGGGAAAAAAAAAAATAAATAAAAAGGGAAAAATAGTGTGAATGAATAAGTGTGTATGGAGGCTTGCAACCTCATTTTGGAACAGGAAATTTAACCGACAACTGTCTGGGAAGCAGAAGCTTGGGAATTACCTAAAACAGAGTAATTGTCAGCCTGTTCAGGGATTGGAGAACAGTTTAGGAAAACATGGGGAAATCAAACAGTAAAAAAGCTAGCAAAAAGGATCCGAAACAACAATTGACGTGTAAGGACTAGAAATTTATAGAAAGCCAATGTCCGGAAAAAGTAAAACATTTAAACTCATGGATAACAAAATATGAATTCACTGGTCAGCTTAGTACACAAAAATACTTACAAAATAAAACGAAGAGAAGAGAGAAAAAAAAAAAAAAAAAAAAAAAAAAAAAAAAAAAAAAAAATTCTTCCAAAAAATATTTTTCGCAATATTGACACATGTTGACACACATGTCAAACAGGAGGGATGGTATGGTAAGACAAACCAAACCAATTTTATACAACATATGGGTTTTAATTTTTTCTCAAAAGATTTTTTGAAGAGCCTGTATGATCTGTGCTCGACACAATTGTCAGGGAAACATAAGCCCAAAACGAGGACAGTTTCCCCAAGCAACATACACCTTGTGCATTGTAAAAAGTCATCTCAACCCTACCCTATTAGGGGTCTCTCGGTTGACATGATTTTCGCGTGGATAAAAAATTGAGATTTTGTGTTGTGTAGGTTTGGTTGCACTTAAAGCTGTGTTTCATGCATGTGTCCGAGACCATTACTATGAGTAATTCCAACAGCTTCCATCAACATGCCTTTTAGAAGTAATGATGAAATTAACACCTAATGCGGACTGCATTGCTTGGAATGATGTGTACGCTGCGATTAAGGCAACGAAAGATAAGTCTATCTTTTCTACCGATGTGGCAGTGGCTAACTTTACTTGTGTTAATCTCACAGGAACACAAGTGGTGTAAGACAACTGTACTCCAAGCAGGTACACTACTGCCACGCAGCGATGTGTGGTGGTGGTGCGGGGTACTAAATTATTTGATTCATTAAAGGACGCAGTTGGAACTTGTGCATTGGTGTCACTTCTCTTACCAGTGTCTATTTTTCCATCCACAGCAAGGGATATTCAAAGGGCAGTTGAAGCCGACGAATACCCCTATTATTACGCCAGGAAAAGACGAAGTGCTTCCTGGAGGGATGGTGATATGACTTATTTGGATGCAATTGGCCAACCAAGGGGCGTACCAGATGAGTATAAATTGGTAAATCAAATCGCAGCGGGGTTCGAGTCCATTCTTCTTTGGATTACACCGAATAAGAATGTGGATCGAATAAATTACATACACTATAACGTGCAAAGATTGGGGAACTTCATTGAAGAAGGATTTATAGCTATTAAAGAACAATTGGTCCTACGTCGTCCTTCCATCTGGGGTGACGTAAAATTGGTCCAAAAGAACAATTGGCAGCAACATCACTCATGGCATTTCAAAACCGCATCGCGGTGGACATGCTGTTGGCAGAGAGAGGAGGGGTTTGCGCCATGATTGGGGATCAATGGTTGTACTTTCATTCCTAACAACACTTCTCCGGAAGGGTCCCTCACAAGAGCCATTGCAGGCTTGCGCACCCTGAAGCATAAGCTGAAGGAACACTCAGGTGTGACTACCTCTGCATGGGATGAGTGGTGGAACAAAACGTTTGGTAAATATAAAAATATGGTATTTTCTGTAATGATTTCTATAACAATGTTCACCTCAATCCTTGTACTGTATGGATGTTGTTGTATTCCCTGCATTCGCGTTTTGCTTTTCCGACTTATCTCAACAGCTCTCGCTCCAACAAATTCCAAACGACAGGAAATATATCCTTTGATTAATTACAGAAGTGCTGGTGATGGAGGAGACAGTGATGACCAAGTTGATGACGACGACTGAATTTACCTGGGAGATCCTATTCGTTAATCCAAAACGCTCAAATACATTAAAGTTAAACAAAGAAAAATAGAGGGGTTTACATTTGCTATCAAGCTAATGATTTGATGGAATTAAATCTTTGGAAATTCCATTGATGATAATATTTGGGGCAAATGTAGAATAAACAGGGGGGAATGTTAGAATAATATTTGGAGGTTATTATACATTTGCCATGACGCAACTTTATTTCAATACATGGTGCACATATCATGTTGAAAAGAAGGGCGGTGGCACTTCTTCAGAAGTGAGTCTGAAGCAAGCAACATCGTGCTAGGTCCTGATAAGAGATGCTGACGTCAAAGTCAGCTGCGACCCACGACGACACACCAATGATGAACCGGACCAAACCAGCTTTTGAGAAGACGAACTGTACCACCCTTGAGTGTAATCTGATTCCCCGATGTTATAAAAGGGAATGTGTGAAAAGCATCGAGGAACAGAAGGAAGATGAAGTTGCCAAATAAACTTTGTTAACCTTTCTGTCTCCACTTGAGCTGTCTGTCTCTCCTTTTAGCTTTCGAACACGATATGTCAAATTGGCGAACCTGACATGGCGCTACCACTGCGATCAAAAATAAGTTGGCAGCCGTCTTCAGGGCCTGAATATCCTCAAATGTGAAAAATTTCGAGAAGATGGATCATCTGAATCATTTTGCAGGAACTTTTGTTGCCACGGAGAATAATCAGACTCTGCGGCACCGCAATAGCCACGCCCTTCGAAGGAAAGTCACAAAAATAGGGATAGAGTAAGATCAATGTCTTGAGTCTTTTCTAGCCAATTTTCAATCGGATTCGTTAAAAGGGCACCGTGCAGTACGTCAAAATGTAAAAAATGTTATTGATTGGCGCAAGGTGTATAACAGAATATAAACATATAGATGTCTTCAGGTACCGACTCTTTATGTACATGTGAAGTTTTGGATTTTTAGCAGCATGTGCAGGAGAGTTATTAAGCATTTTGTCCATTGCGGCGAAGGAAATCTTAAGTGAAAACTTTGAAGCCCCGCCCCCGTCATATAGTATTTCGGAAACAAAAGATTTTAGCCCCAGTGTTTGTCCCAGGTCTTAAGATGCTACAGACAGAATTTTAAGGCAATCAGATGAAGCCTTTAGGATCAGGGTGCAAAAGAATGACCCCTGTAAACATGCAAAAAAGGGCAAAAGTCGGACTTTCAAAAATTCATAACTCACTTCCTGTTCATATTAGACGTTAAAATATCAAATTTCTCGCCATGCCCGATGAGACTGCCAAGTTTGGTGAGTTTTTGTGCATGTTTCGGGGTCAAAAATGCGATCGTACAATCGGAAAAATAATAATAATAATAATTTCTACAAAAACAACAGGGACTTCGCAGCGGTCGCTGCTCAGGCCCTAATAATAATAATAATAATAATAATAAAAGTAATAATATTTTCTACAAAAACAATAGGGACCTCGCAGCCGTCGCAGCTCGGGCCCTAATAACAATTTCTAGAAAAACAATAGGGACCTCGCAGCGGTCACTGCTCGGGCCCTAATAATAATAATAATAATAATTTCCACAAAAACAATGGGGACCTCGTAGCGGTCGCTGCTCGGGCCCTAATAATAATTTCTACATAAACAATAGGGACCTCGCCGCGGTCGCTGCTCGGGCCCCAATAATAATTTCTACACAAAGTCCATTGTGGTGACCCGCCCCCTTTTAAGTAAATTCAAAATGGCCGACTTCCTGTAAAACCTAGCTTATTGCTCCAAGAGACTTTTTTGTAGGTCTTGGTCTTATACATACAGTGAACCCTCGCTACTTCGCGGTTCACCTTTCGCGGGTTCAGTGCTTCGCGGGTATAAAAAATATTCGGGGGCATTGTAGTTTCGCCGAGCGGCACGACGGGGCGCTGGAGCGGTTAGACGGCCGGCGTGCGCCGAAGAAGAGCGTGGGCGAAGAGGAGAGTGGACGAAGAAGAGCACGTTCCCCCGGACACGATCGGTGACGACGTTTCGCGCGGTTCGGACCGTACCAGAGCTCCGGCCGGCGTGCGTGGCAGTTAAGCCGTAGAGGAGCAATTTCCCCGGGCACGGGCGGTGCCAAGCGGCCCCTAAGTTTAACCGAATGGAAGCTCCGGAGGAGGAGGGCATGCTCGCGTCACAGTAAGCCGAAGAGGAGCACCTTCCCCGGGCACGGGCGGTTCCAAGCGGCCCCAAAGTTTAACCGAATGGAAGCTCCGGAGGAGGAGGGCATGCTCGCGACACAGTAAGCCGAAGAGGAGCACCTTCCCCGGGCACGGGCGGTGCCAAGCGGCCCCTAAGTTTAACCGAATGGAAGCTCCGGGGGAGGAGGGTGGGCGTGTGTCACAGTTAAGCCGAATTGGAGCACCTCTTCCGCCCGGGCACGAGCGGAGCGCGAAGCTGTCAGTTATGAATGAATAAATGAATAAATAAATAAATAAATAAAGAATGCCACCTTTCATTTCACAGGGCACACCGGACGGCGTACCAGCAGGTAAAAGTCGGAGTAATTAAATAAATACAAAAAGAATGGCTGGGGAATAAAAAAATAATACGTTTAAATAATAATTTGTTTTTTTTGTTATAACATGAATTTCACTCTCTCTCTCCCCGTATATATATATATATATATATATACGTATATATATATATATATATATATATATATATATATATATATATATATATATATATATATATAGATATGTATATATATATATTTATATATATATATATATTGTATTTTTTTTTTAAGCATTTTTGAAGGTGCGCCGCTACTTCGCGGATTTTCAGTTTTCGCGGGTGGTCTCTGTCCCCATTAACCGCGATAACCGAGGGTTCACTGTACTCCATAAAATTTACAAAAAGCGAGGTGAAACACTCAACCAGGGCTGCTTTTTTGAACATTTCTCGAGGGCCATGGCGAGCCATTTAGAAAAAGCTGCACAACTAACGTATAAAATATTGATAAATTTGCTCTGCCTGATGTGTGTGTAAAGTTTCACGAGTTGTCGTTCATATTTAGAACCTCATAATCAGCGTTGTTTTATTGCCGAACAGTGCAATGCCACTCCCACAACTTTTCACGAAAAAGGACGAATTTCGTATTGTGACATCCTCATGGCCGAAACAGTCATCCGAGCATATATGAGGGCGACCTTGTTGAGTTGCACAGAGAAAAACATCCAAGAAAATAACTTGTATTAGCTTTTACCAGTTAGTGGCGCTACTACTACGATGAAAAATAAGTATGTAGATGTCTTCAGGGCTGAAGTATCCTCAAATGTGTACAACTTGTGTACACGGGCGGTTCCAAGCGGCCCCTAAGTTTAACCGAATGGAAGCTCCGGAGGAGGAGGGCATGCTCGCGACACAGTAAGCCGAAGAGGAGCACCTTCCCCGGGCACGGGCGGTTCCAAGCGGCCCCTAAGTTTAACCGAATGGAAGCTCCGGAGGAGGAGGGCATGCTCGCGACACAGTAAGCCGAAGAGGAGCACCTTCCCCGGGCACGGGCGGTGCCAAGCGGCCCCTAAGTTTAACCGAATGGAAGCTCCGGGGGAGGAGGGTGGGCGTGTGTCACAGTTAAGCCGAATTGGAGCACCTCTTCCGCCCGGGCACGAGCGGAGCGCGAAGCTGTCAGTTATGAATGAATAAATAAATAAATAAATAAAGAATGCCACCTTTCATTTCACAGGGCACACCGGACGGCGTACCAGCAGGTAAAAGTCGGAGTAATTAAATAAATACAAAAAGAATGGCTGGGGAATAAAAAAATAATACGTTTTAATAATAATTTGTTTTTTTTGTTATAACATGAATTTCACTCTCTCTCTCCCCCCGTATATATATATATATATATATATATATATATATATGTACAACTTCGAGAAGATAGGATCATCTGAGTCATGTTGCCGGAGCTTTTGTTGCCACAAAGTACAATCGGACTTTTCAGCACCGTAATAGCCACGCCTTTTGCCAAAACGTCACAAAATTCGGCAGAGAGTAAGATCATTGTCTTGAGTCTTTTCTGACTAATTTTCAGTCGGATTCGTCAAAAGGGCACCGTGCAGTACGTGAAAATTAAAATAAAAACACATTTTTGATTCCACTTGGCGGCGCTGTGTGTATAACAAAATAATAACATTAAGATGTCTTCAGGTCGGGACGTTTTATTTACAGGTGAAGGTTTGGATTTTTCGGAGCATGTGCAGGGGAGTTATTAAGCATTCATTTATTTGTATTAGGTTCATTTTGTCTTCTTATTATTGATATTTGACTGATTCATTAAAAGCAGACAATTATGTTTTAGGTTAATTTTTTACCTGACATGTTTCGGCGAGTCTTTCGCCTTCTTCAGAGTGTCGCATGATGGTGTCTTGAGACCCGTCCGTCTTTATCAGCTGATGTTCCATGAGGGTGTGACTTACCTGTCAAAAAAATGAAAAATCAGAGCAGTAAAAGAACAAGCACAACATGAACATTACAAATCAGCAATCACTGACCACTGCAAAAGGGAAAACCACATCATGGACCGGGTGAAGGGCAGGGTCATCCGCACCGAAGAGAACAAACAACAGCGCTGGATCAGAGAGGCCATTGAGATCTGCAAGCGAGGCATAAAAACCATGAACAGAGACAAGGGAGCCTTCATCCTCTCTACCACCTGGAGCAGCATCTTGGCGGAGTGAACGGAAAACGGGGGGTGTGACTTGCCTTCATTCTTGTGACAGGTAAGTCACGCCCTCATGGAACATCAGCTGATAAAGACAGGTCACAAGACACCATCATGTGACACTCTGAAGAAGGCGAAAGACTTTCGTATTGTGACATCCTCAAGTCCTAAACACTCATCCGAGCAAATATAAGGTAGATTTTGTGAACCTGCCCGGAGAAAAACATCAACGAAAATAATTTGTATTTGTTTTAACCAGTTGGTGGCGCTACCACTGCGATCAAAAAGAAGTTGGCAGCCGTCTTCAGGGCCTGAATATCCTCAAATGTGAAAATTTTCGAGAAGATTGATCATCTGAATCATTTTGCAGGAACTTTTGTTGCCACGGAGAATAATCAGACTCTGCGGCACCGCAATAGCCACGCCCTTCGAAGGAAAGTCACAAAAATAGGGATAGAGTAAGATCAATGTCTTGAGTCTTTTCTAGCCAATTTTCAATCGGATTCGTTAAAAGGGCACCGTGCAGTACGTCAAAATGTAAAAAATGATATTGATTGGCGCAAGGTGTATAACAGAATATAAACATATAGATGTCTTCAGGTACCGACTCTTTATGTACATGTGAAGTTTTGGATTTTTAGCAGCATGTGCAGGAGAGTTATTAAGCATTTTGTCCATTGCGGCGAAGGAAATCTTAAGTGAAAACTTTGAAGCCCCGCCCCCGTCATATCGTATTTCGGAAACAAAAGATTTTAGCCCCAGTGTTTGTCCCAGGTCTTAAGATGCTACAGACAGAATTTTAAGGCAATCAGATGAAGCCTTTAGGATCAGGGTGCAAAAGAATGACCCCTGTAAACATGCAAAAAAGGGCAAAAGTCGGACTTTCAAAAATTCATAACTCACTTCCTGTTCATATTAGATGTTAAAATATCAAATTTCTCGCCATGCCCGATGAGACTGCCAAGTTTGGTGAGTTTTTGTGCATGTTTCGGGGGTCAAAAATGCGATCGAACAATCGGAAAAATAATAATAATAATAATTTCTACAAAAACAACAGGGACTTCGCAGCGGTCGCTGCTCAGGCCCTAATAATAATAATAATAAAAGTAATAATATTTTCTACAAAAACAATAGGGACCTCGCAGCCGTCGCAGCTCGGGCCCTAATAACAATTTCTAGAAAAACAATAGGGACCTCGCAGCGGTCACTGCTCGGGCCCTAATAATAATAATAATAATAATTTCCACAAAAACAATGGGGACCTCGTAGCGGTCGCTGCTCGGGCCCTAATAATAATTTCTCCATAAACAATAGGGACCTCGCCGCGGTCGCTGCTCGGGCCCCAATAATAATTTCTACACAAAGTCCATTGTGGTGACCCGCCCCTTTTAAGTAAATTCAAAATGGCCGACTTCCTGTAAAACCTAGCTCATTGCTCCAAGAGACTTTTTTGTAGGTCTTGGTCTTATACATACAGTGAACCCTCGCTACTTCGCAGTTCACCTTTCGCGGGTTCAGTGCTTCGCGGGTATAAAAAATATTCGGGGGCATTGTAGTTTCGCCGAGCGGCACGACGGGGCGCTGGAGCGGTTAGACGGCCGGCGTGCGCCGAAGAAGAGCGTGGGCGAAGAGGAGAGTGGACGAAGAAGAGAACGTTCCCCCGGACACGATCGGTGGCGACGTTTCGCGCGGTTCGGACCGTACCAGAGCTCCGGCCGGCGTGCGTGGCAGTTAAGCCGTAGAGGAGCACCTTCCCCAGGCACGGGCGGTGCCAAGCGGCCCCTAAGTTTAATGGAATGGAAGCTCCGGAGGAGGAGGGCATGCTCGCGTCACAGTAAGCCGAAGAGGAGCACCTTCCCCGGGCACGGGCGGTTCCAAGCGGCCCCTAAGTTTAACCGAATGGAAGCTCCGGAGGAGGAGGGCATGCTCGCGACACAGTAAGCTGAAGAGGAGCACCTTCCCCGGGCACGGGCGGTGCCAAGCGGCCCCTAAGTTTAACCGAATGGAAGCTCCGGGGGAGGAGGGTGGGCGTGTGTCACAGTTAAGCCGAATTGGAGCACCTCTTCCGCCCGGGCACGAGCGGAGCGCGAAGCTGTCAGTTATGAATGAATAAATTAATAAATAAATAAATAAATAAAGAATGGCACCTTTCATTGCAGAGGGCACACCGGACGGCGTACCAGCAGGTAAAAGTCGGAGTAATTAAATAAATACAAAAAGAATGGCTGGGGAATAAAAAAATAATACGTTTTAATAATAATTTGTTTTTTTTGTTATAACATGAATTTCACTCTCTCTCTCCCCGTATATATATATATATATATATATATATTGTATTTTTTTTTTAAGCATTTTTGAAGGTGCGCCGCTACTTCGCGGATTTTCAGTTTTCGCGGGTGGTCTCGGTCCCCATTAACCGCGATAGCCGAGGGTTCACTGTACTCCATAAAATTTACAAAAAGCGAGGTGAAACACTCAACCAGGGCTGCTCTGCATGTTGTGCTGGGCCACCTGGAACAACAGCGGAGCTATGCAAGGATGCTCTTTGTGGACTACAGCTCGGCATTCAACACGATCATCCCAGACATCCTCGTCGCCAAACTGGACACTCTCGGCCTCCCTGCCCTCACACACATCTGGATTAAGGACTTTCTGACCAACAGACCCCAGACTGTGTTGCTCGGCCCCTACACGTCCTCCACCCTCATGGTGAGCACCGGTTCCCCCCAAGGATGCGTGCTGAGCCCTCTCCTGTACGCCCTCTACACCTACGACTGCAGCCCGGCCCACGGCAACAACACCATCGTCAAGTTTGCTGACGACACGACAGTGGTCGGTCTGATCTCGGAAGGTGACGAGACAGCCTACAGAGAGGAGGTAGGGAGACTGACAACTTGGTGCAAGGACAACAGACTGCACCTTAACTCTGCTAAAACAAAGGAGATTGTCGTCGACTTCAGGAGGAACAAGACGCTGCCGCCCCCCCTCTGCATCGAAGGCGTGTGTGTGGAGAGGGTCCACACGTTCAAGTTCCTGGGAGTACAGATCTCCGATGACCTTTCTTGGAGTCACAACACCACAGCAGTGGTAAAGAAGGTCCGCCAACGTCTGCACTTCCTGAGAGTCCTCAGGAAATTCAACCTGGACAGGAAGCTGCTGCTGGCCTTCTACCACTCGTCCATCGAGAGCCTGCTGACGTACTGTGTCTCCACCTGGTACAGCGGCTGCACTGAGGCGGACAGAGTGAGGCTCCAGAGGACAGTCAAAACAGCGCAAAGGATTATTGGCTGCCCTCTCCCCTCGCTGTCGGACATCTACACCGCCCGGTGCCTCAGAAGGGCTCTCAACATCGTCAAAGACAATACCCACCCAAACTCACACCTGTTCGACCGGTTGCCCTCTGGCAGGCGCTACAGATGCATCAAATCAAGGACCAATAGACTGAGAAACAGTTTCTTTCCGAGAGCCATCTCCATACTGAACTCTCACACACACACGAGACCACCCTAACCTTGCAAAACAGCATTGTGATGTGTTTCTATATGCCCTATTCAGTACTGAATTCCATTGCACTGTCTTATTTATTTATCTAATTTATATATTGTCTGTATTATTGTTGTATTGCACTGGAGAGGGGAGCCCTCTAATCTCGTTGCACACTTGAGTACAATGACAATAAAGGGATTTCTATTTCTATTCTATTCTTTTTTTAACTTTTCTCGAGGGCCATGGCGAGCCATTTCAAAAAAGCTGCACAACTAACGTATAAAATATTGATAAATTTGCTCGGCCTGATGTGTGTGTAAAGTTTCACGAGTTGTCGTTCATATTTAGAACCTCATAATCAGCGTTGTTTTATTGCCGAACAGTGCAATGCCACTCCCACAACTTTACACGAAAAAGCACGAATTTCGTATTGTGACATCCTCATGGCCGAAACAGTCATCCGAGCATATATGAGGGCGGCCTTGTTGAGTTGCACGGAGAAAAACATCCAAGAAAATAACTTGTATTAGCTTTTACCAGTTGGTGGCGCTACTACTACGATGAAAAATAAGTTGGTAGATGTCTTCAGGGCTGAAGTATCCTCAAATGTGTACAACTTCGAGAAGATAGGATCATCTGAGTCATGTTGCCGGAGCTTTTGTTGCCACAGAGTACAATCTGACTTTTCAGCACCGTAATAGCCACGCCTTTTGCCAAAACGTCACAAAATTCGGCAGAGAGTAAGATCATTGTCTTGAGTCTTTTCTGACTAATTTTCAGTCGGATTCGTCAAAAGGGCACCGTGCAGGATGTGAAAATTAAAATAAAAACACATTTTTGATTCCACTTGGCGGCGCTGTGTGTATAACAAAATAATAACATTAAGATGTCTTCAGGTCGGGACGTTTTATTTACAGGTGAAGGTTTGGATTTTCAGGAGCATGTGCAGGGGAGTTATTAAGCATTCATTTATTTGTATTAGGTTCATTTTGTCTTCTTATTATTGATATTTGACTGATTCATTAAAAGCAGACAATTATGTTTTAGGTTAATTTTTTACCTGACATGTTTCGACGAGTCTTTCGCCTTCTTCAGAGTGTCGCATGATGGTGTCTTGAGACCCGTCTTTATCAGCTGATGTTCCATGAGGGTGTGACTTACCTGTCAAAAAAATGAAAAATCAGAGCAGTAAAAGAACAAGCACAACATGAACATTACAAATCAGCAATCACTGACCACTGCAAAAGGGAAAACCACATCATGGACCGGGAGAAGGGCAGGGTCATCCGCACCGAAGAGAACAAACAACAGCGCTGGATCAGAGAGGCCATTGAGATCTGCAAGCGAGGCATAAAAACCATGAACAGAGACAAGGGAGCCTTCATCCTCTCTACCACCTGGAGCAGCATCTTGGCGGAGTGAACGGACAGCGGGGGGCGTGACTTGCCTTCATTCTTGTGACAGGTAAGTCACGCCCTCATGGAACATCAGCTGATAAAGACGGGTCACAAGACACCATCATGTGACACTCTGAAGAAGGCGAAAGACTTTCGTATTGTGACATCCTCAAGGCCTAAACACTCATCCGAGCAAATATAAGGTAGATTTTGTTAACCTGCCCGGAGAAAAAAATCAACGAAAATAATTTGTATTTGTTTTAACCAGTTGGTGGCGCTACCACTGCGATCAAAAATAAGTTGGCAGCCGTCTTCAGGGCCTGAATATCCTCAAATGTGAAAAATTTCGAGAAGATGGATCATCTGAATCATTTTGCAGGAACTTTTGTTGCCACGGAGAATAATCAGACTCTGCGGCACCGTAATAGCCACGCCCTTCGAAGGAAAGTCACAAAAATAGGGATAGAGTAAGATCAATGTCTTGAGTCTTTTCTTGCCAATTTTCAATCGGATTCGTTAAGAGGGCACCGTGCAGTACGTCAAAATGTAAAAAATTATATTGATTGGCGCAAGGTGTATAACAGAATATAAACATATAGATGTCTTCAGGTACCGACTCTTTATGTACATTTGAAGTTTTGGATTTTTAGCAGCATGTGCAGGAGAGTTATTAAGCATTTTGTCCATTGCGGCGAAGTAAATCTTAAGTGAAAACTTTGAAGCCCCGCCCCCGTCATATAGTATTTCGGAAACAAAAGATTTTAGCCCCAATTTTAGCCCCAGTGTTTGTCCTAGGTCTTAAGATGCTACAGACAGAATTTTAAGGCAATCAGATGAAGCCTTTAGGATCAGGGTGCAAAAGAATGACCCCTGTAAACATGCAAAAAAGGGCAAAAGTCGGACTTTCAAAAATTCATAACTCACTTCCTGTTCATATTAGACGTTAAAATATCAAATTTCTCGCCATGCCCGATGAGACTGCCAAGTTTGGTGAGTTTTTGTGCATGTTTCGGGGTCAAAAATGCGATCGTACAATCGGAAAAATAATAATAATAATAATTTCTACAAAAACAACAGGGACTTCGCAGCGGTCGCTGCTCAGGCCCTAATAATAATAATAATAATAATAATAAAAGTAATAATATTTTCTACAAAAACAATAGGGACCTCGCAGCCGTCGCAGCTCGGGCCCTAATAACAATTTCTAGAAAAACAATAGGGACCTCGCAGCGGTCACTGCTCGGGCCCTAATAATAATAATAATAATAATTTCCACAAAAACAATGGGGACCTCGTAGCGGTCGCTGCTCGGGCCCTAATAATAATTTCTACATAAACAATAGGGACCTCGCCGCGGTCGCTGCTCGGGCCCCAATAATAATTTCTACACAAAGTCCATTGTGGTGACCCGCCCCCTTTTAAGTAAATTCAAAATGGCCGACTTCCTGTAAAACCTAGCTTATTGCTCCAAGAGACTTTTTTGTAGGTCTTGGTCTTATACATACAGTGAACCCTCGCTACTTCGCGGTTCACCTTTCGCGGGTTCAGTGCTTCGCGGGTATAAAAAATATTCGGGGGCATTGTAGTTTCGCCGAGCGGCACGACGGGGCGCTGGAGCGGTTAGACGGCCGGCGTGCGCCGAAGAAGAGCGTGGGCGAAGAGGAGAGTGGACGAAGAAGAGCACGTTCCCCCGGACACGATCGGTGACGACGTTTCGCGCGGTTCGGACCGTACCAGAGCTCCGGCCGGCGTGCGTGGCAGTTAAGCCGTAGAGGAGCAATTTCCCCGGGCACGGGCGGTGCCAAGCGGCCCCTAAGTTTAACCGAATGGAAGCTCCGGAGGAGGAGGGCATGCTCGCGTCACAGTAAGCCGAAGAGGAGCACCTTCCCCGGGCACGGGCGGTTCCAAGCGGCCCCTAAGTTTAACCGAATGGAAGCTCCGGAGGAGGAGGGCATGCTCGCGACACAGTAAGCCGAAGAGGAGCACCTTCCCCGGGCACGGGCGGTGCCAAGCGGCCCCTAAGTTTAACCGAATGGAAGCTCCGGGGGAGGAGGGTGGGCGTGTGTCACAGTTAAGCCGAATTGGAGCACCTCTTCCGCCCGGGCACGAGCGGAGCGCGAAGCTGTCAGTTATGAATGAATAAATGAATAAATAAATAAATAAATAAAGAATGCCACCTTTCATTTCACAGGGCACACCGGACGGCGTACCAGCAGGTAAAAGTCGGAGTAATTAAATAAATACAAAAAGAATGGCTGGGGAATAAAAAAATAATACGTTTTAATAATAATTTGTTTTTTTTGTTATAACATGAATTTCACTCTCTCTCTCCCCGTATATATATATATATATATATACATATATATATATATATATATATATATATATATATATATATATATATATATATATATATATATATATATATATGTATATATATATATATATACATATATATATATATATATATATATATATATATATATATATATATATATATATATATATATGTATATATATATATATATATATATATATATATATATATATATATATATATGTATATATATATATTTATATATATATATATATTGTATTTTTTTTTTAAGCATTTTTGAAGGTGCGCCGCTACTTCGCGGATTTTCAGTTTTCGCGGGTGGTCTCTGTCCCCATTAACCGCGATAACCGAGGGTTCACTGTACTCCATAAAATTTACAAAAAGCGAGGTGAAACACTCAACCAGGGCTGCTTTTTTGAACATTTCTCGAGGGCCATGGCGAGCCATTTAAAAAAAGCTGCACAACTAACGTATAAAATATTGATAAATTTGCTCTGCCTGATGTGTGTGTAAAGTTTCACGAGTTGTCGTTCATATTTAGAACCTCATAATCAGCGTTGTTTTATTGCCGAACAGTGCAATGCCACTCCCACAACTTTTCACGAAAAAGGACGAATTTCGTATTGTGACATCCTCATGGCCGAAACAGTCATCCGAGCATATATGAGGGCGACCTTGTTGAGTTGCACAGAGAAAAACATCCAAGAAAATAACTTGTATTAGCTTTTACCAGTTAGTGGCGCTACTACTACGATGAAAAATAAGTATGTAGATGTCTTCAGGGCTGAAGTATCCTCAAATGTGTACAACTTGTGTACACGGGCGGTTCCAAGCGGCCCCTAAGTTTAACCGAATGGAAGCTCCGGAGGAGGAGGGCATGCTCGCGACACAGTAAGCCGAAGAGGAGCACCTTCCCCGGGCACGGGCGGTTCCAAGCGGCCCCTAAGTTTAACCGAATGGAAGCTCCGGAGGAGGAGGGCATGCTCGCGACACAGTAAGCCGAAGAGGAGCACCTTCCCCGGGCACGGGCGGTGCCAAGCGGCCCCTAAGTTTAACCGAATGGAAGCTCCGGGGGAGGAGGGTGGGCGTGTGTCACAGTTAAGCCGAATTGGAGCACCTCTTCCGCCCGGGCACGAGCGGAGCGCGAAGCTGTCAGTTATGAATGAATAAATGAATAAATAAATAAATAAATAAAGAATGCCACCTTTCATTTCACAGGGCACACCGGACGGCGTACCAGCAGGTAAAAGTCGGAGTAATTAAATAAATACAAAAAGAATGGCTGGGGAATAAAAAAATAATACGTTTTAATAATAATTTGTTTTTTTTGTTATAACATGAATTTCACTCTCTCTCTCCCCCCGTATATATATATATATATATATATATATATATATATATATATATATGTACAACTTCGAGAAGATAGGATCATCTGAGTCATGTTGCCGGAGCTTTTGTTGCCACAAAGTACAATCGGACTTTTCAGCACCGTAATAGCCACGCCTTTTGCCAAAACGTCACAAAATTCGGCAGAGAGTAAGATCATTGTCTTGAGTCTTTTCTGACTAATTTTCAGTCGGATTCGTCAAAAGGGCACCGTGCAGTACGTGAAAATTAAAATAAAAACACATTTTTGATTCCACTTGGCGGCGCTGTGTGTATAACAAAATAATAACATTAAGATGTCTTCAGGTCGGGACGTTTTATTTACAGGTGAAGGTTTGGATTTTTAGGAGCATGTGCAGGGGAGTTATTAAGCATTCATTTATTTGTATTAGGTTCATTTTGTCTTCTTATTATTGATATTTGACTGATTCATTAAAAGCAGACAATTATGTTTTAGGTTAATTTTTTACCTGACATGTTTCGGCGAGTCTTTCGCCTTCTTCAGAGTGTCGCATGATGGTGTCTTGAGACCCGTCCGTCTTTATCAGCTGATGTTCCATGAGGGTGTGACTTACCTGTCAAAAAAATGAAAAATCAGAGCAGTAAAAGAACAAGCACAACATGAACATTACAAATCAGCAATCACTGACCACTGCAAAAGGGAAAACCACATCATGGACCGGGTGAAGGGCAGGGTCATCCGCACCGAAGAGAACAAACAACAGCGCTGGATCAGAGAGGCCATTGAGATCTGCAAGCGAGGCATAAAAACCATGAACAGAGACAAGGGAGCCTTCATCCTCTCTACCACCTGGAGCAGCATCTTGGCGGAGTGAACGGAAAACGGGGGGTGTGACTTGCCTTCATTCTTGTGACAGGTAAGTCACGCCCTCATGGAACATCAGCTGATAAAGACAGGTCACAAGACACCATCATGTGACACTCTGAAGAAGGCGAAAGACTTTCGTATTGTGACATCCTCAAGTCCTAAACACTCATCCGAGCAAATATAAGGTAGATTTTGTGAACCTGCCCGGAGAAAAACATCAACGAAAATAATTTGTATTTGTTTTAACCAGTTGGTGGCGCTACCACTGCGATCAAAAAGAAGTTGGCAGCCGTCTTCAGGGCCTGAATATCCTCAAATGTGAAAATTTTCGAGAAGATTGATCATCTGAATCATTTTGCAGGAACTTTTGTTGCCACGGAGAATAATCAGACTCTGCGGCACCGCAATAGCCACGCCCTTCGAAGGAAAGTCACAAAAATAGGGATAGAGTAAGATCAATGTCTTGAGTCTTTTCTAGCCAATTTTCAATCGGATTCGTTAAAAGGGCACCGTGCAGTACGTCAAAATGTAAAAAATGATATTGATTGGCGCAAGGTGTATAACAGAATATAAACATATAGATGTCTTCAGGTACCGACTCTTTATGTACATGTGAAGTTTTGGATTTTTAGCAGCATGTGCAGGAGAGTTATTAAGCATTTTGTCACAAGAAAAAGGACGAATTTCGTATTGTGACATCCTCATGGCCGAAACAGTCATCCGAGCATATATGAGGGCGACCTTGTTGAGTTGCACGGAGAAAAACATCCAAGAAAATAACTTGTATTAGCTTTTACCAGTTGGTGGCGCTACTACTACGATGAAAAATAAGTTGGTAGATGTCTTCAGGGCTGAAGTATCCTCAAATGTGTACAACTTCGAGAAGATAGGATCATCTGAGTCATGTTGCCGGAGCTTTTATTGCCACAGAGTACAATCTGACTTTTCAGCACCGTAATAGCCACGCCTTTTGCCAAAACGTCACAAAATTCGGCAGAGAGTAAGATCATTGTCTTGAGTCTTTTCTGACTAATTTTCAGTCGGATTCGTCAAAAGGGCACCGTGCATAATGTGAAAATTTAAATAAAAACAAATTTTTGATTCCACTTGGCGGCGCTGTGTGTATTTAGGATCAGGGTGCAAAAGAATGACCCCTGTAAACATGCAAAAAAGGGCAAAAGTCGGACTTTCAAAAATTCATAACTCACTTCCTGTTCATATTAGACGTTAAAATATCAAATTTCTCGCCATGCCCGATGAGACTGCCAAGTTTGGTGAGTTTTTGTGCATGTTTCGGGGTCAAAAATGCGATCGTACAATCGGAAAAATAATAATAATAATAATTTCTACAAAAACAACAGGGACTTCGCAGCGGTCGCTGCTCAGGCCCTAATAATAATAATAATAATAATAATAAAAGTAATAATATTTTCTACAAAAACAATAGGGACCTCGCAGCCGTCGCAGCTCGGGCCCTAATAACAATTTCTAGAAAAACAATAGGGACCTCGCAGCGGTCACTGCTCGGGCCCTAATAATAATAATAATAATAATTTCCACAAAAACAATGGGGACCTCGTAGCGGTCGCTGCTCGGGCCCTAATAATAATTTCTACATAAACAATAGGGACCTCGCCGCGGTCGCTGCTCGGGCCCCAATAATAATTTCTACACAAAGTCCATTGTGGTGACCCGCCCCCTTTTAAGTAAATTCAAAATGGCCGACTTCCTGTAAAACCTAGCTTATTGCTCCAAGAGACTTTTTTGTAGGTCTTGGTCTTATACATACAGTGAACCCTCGCTACTTCGCGGTTCACCTTTCGCGGGTTCAGTGCTTCGCGGGTATAAAAAATATTCGGGGGCATTGTAGTTTCGCCGAGCGGCACGACGGGGCGCTGGAGCGGTTAGACGGCCGGCGTGCGCCGAAGAAGAGCGTGGGCGAAGAGGAGAGTGGACGAAGAAGAGCACGTTCCCCCGGACACGATCGGTGACGACGTTTCGCGCGGTTCGGACCGTACCAGAGCTCCGGCCGGCGTGCGTGGCAGTTAAGCCGTAGAGGAGCAATTTCCCCGGGCACGGGCGGTGCCAAGCGGCCCCTAAGTTTAACCGAATGGAAGCTCCGGAGGAGGAGGGCATGCTCGCGTCACAGTAAGCCGAAGAGGAGCACCTTCCCCGGGCACGGGCGGTTCCAAGCGGCCCCTAAGTTTAACCAAATGGAAGCTCCGGAGGAGGAGGGCATGCTCGCGTCACAGTAAGCCGAAGAGGAGCACCTTTGCCGGGCACGGGCGGTTCCAAGCGGCCCCTAAGTTTAACCGAATGGAAGCTCCGGAGGAGGCGGGCATGCTCGCGTCACAGTAAGCCGAAGAGGAGCACCTTCCCCGGGCACGGGCGGTGCCAAGCGGCCCCTAAGTTTAATGGAATGGAAGCTCCGGAGGAGGAGGGCATGCTCGCGTCACAGTAAGCCGAAGAGGAGCACCTTCCCCGGGCACGGGCGGTTCCAAGCGGCCCCTAAGTTTAACCGAATGGAAGCTCCGGAGGAGGAGGGCATGCTCGCGACACAGTAAGCCGAAGAGGACCACCTTCCCCGGGCACGGGCGGTGCCAAGCGGCCCCTAAGTTTAACCGAATGGAAGCTCCGGGGGAGGAGGGTGGGTGTGTCACAGTTAAGCCGAATTGGAGCACCTCTTCCGCCCGGGCACGAGCGGAGCGCGAAGCTGTCAGTTATGAATGAATAAATTAATAAATAAATAAATAAATAAAGAATGGCACCTTTCATTGCAGAGGGCACACCGGACGGCGTACCAGCAGGTAAAAGTCGGAGTAATTAAATAAATACAAAAAGAATGGCTGGGGAATAAAAAAATAATACGTTTTAATAATAATTTGTTTTTTTTGTTATAACATGAATTTCACTCTCTCTCTCCCCGTATATATATATATATATATATATATATATATTGTATTTTTTTTTTAAGCATTTTTGAAGGTGCGCCGCTACTTCGCGGATTTTCAGTTTTCGCGGGTGGTCTCGGTCCCCATTAACCGCGATAACCGAGGGTTCACTGTACTCCATAAAATTTACAAAAAGCGAGGTGAAACACTCAACCAGGGCTGCTCTGCATGTTGTGCTGGGCCACCTGGAACAACAGCGGAGCTATGCAAGGATGCTCTTTGTGGACTACAGCTCGGCATTCAACACGATCATCCCAGACATCCTCGTCGCCAAACTGGACACTCTCGGCCTCCCTGCCCTCACACACTTCTGGATTAAGGACTTTCTGACCAACAGACCCCAGACTGTGTTGCTCGGCCCCTACACGTCCTCCACCCTCATGGTGAGCACCGGTTCCCCCCAAGGATGCGTGCTGAGCCCTCTCCTGTACGCCCTCTACACCTACGACTGCAGCCCGGCCCACGGCAACAACACCATCGTCAAGTTTGCTGACGACACGACAGTGGTCGGTCTGATCTCGGAAGGTGACGAGACAGCCTACAGAGAGGAGGTAGGGAGACTGACAACTTGGTGCAAGGACAACAGACTGCACCTTAACTCTGCTAAAACAAAGGAGATTGTCGTCGACTTCAGGAGGAACAAGACGCTGCCGCCCCCCCTCTGCATCGAAGGCGTGTGTGTGGAGAGGGTCCACACGTTCAAGTTCCTGGGAGTACAGATCTCCGATGACCTTTCTTGGAGTCACAACACCACAGCAGTGGTAAAGAAGGTCCGCCAACGTCTGCACTTCCTGAGAGTCCTCAGGAAATTCAACCTGGACAGGAAGCTGCTGCTGGCCTTCTACCACTCGTCCATCGAGAGCCTGCTGACGTACTGTGTCTCCACCTGGTACAGCGGCTGCACTGAGGCGGACAGAGTGAGGCTCCAGAGGACAGTCAAAACAGCGCAAAGGATTATTGGATGCCCTCTCCCCTCGCTGTCGGACATCTACACCGCCCGGTGCCTCAGAAGGGCTCTCAACATCGTCAAAGACAATACCCACCCAAACTCACACCTGTTCGACCGGTTGCCCTCTGGCAGGCGCTACAGATGCATCAAATCAAGGACCAATCGACTGAGAAACAGTTTCTTTCCGAGAGCCATCTCCATACTGAACTCTCACACACACACGAGACCACCCTAACCTTGCAAAACAGCATTGTGATGTGTTTCTATATGCCCTATTCAGTACTGAATTCCATTGCACTGTCTTATTTTCTTATCTAATTTATATATTGTCTGTATTATTGTTGTATTGCACTGGAGAGGGGAGCCCTCTAATCTCGTTGCACACTTGAGTACAATGACAATAAAGGGATTTCTATTTCTATTCTATTCTTTTTTTAACTTTTCTCGAGGGCCATGGCGAGCCATTTCAAAAAAGCTGCACAACTAACGTATAAAATATTGATAAATTTGCTCTGCCTGATGTGTGTGTAAAGTTTCACGAGTTGTCGTTCATATTTAGAACCTCATAATCAGCGTTGTTTTATTGCCGAACAGTGCAATGCCACTCCCACAACTTTACACGAAAAAGGACGAATTTCGTATTGTGACATCCTCATGGCCGAAACAGTCATCCGAGCATATATGAGGGCGGCCTTGTTGAGTTGCACGGAGAAAAACATCCAAGAAAATAACTTGTATTAGCTTTTACCAGTTGGTGGCGCTACTACTACGATGAAAAATAAGTTGGTAGATGTCTTCAGGGCTGAAGTATCCTCAAATGTGTACTACTTCGAGAAGATAGGATCATCTGAGTCATGTTGCCGGAGCTTTTGTTGCCACAAAGTACAATCGGACTTTTCAGCACCGTAATAGCCACGCCTTTTGCCAAAACGTCACAAAATTCGGCAGAGAGTAAGATCATTGTCTTGAGTCTTTTCTGACTAATTTTCAGTCGGATTCGTCAAAAGGGCACCGTGCAGTACGTGAAAATTAAAATAAAAACACATTTTTGATTCCACTTGGCGGCGCTGTGTGTATAACAAAATAATAACATTAAGATGTCTTCAGGTCGGGACGTTTTATTTACAGGTGAAGGTTTGGATTTTCAGGAGCATGTGCAGGGGAGTTATTAAGCATTCATTTATTTGTATTAGGTTCATTTTGTCTTCTTATTATTGATATTTGACTGATTCATTAAAAGCAGACAATTATGTTTTAGGTGAATTTTTTACCTGACATGTTTCGGCGAGTCTTTCGCCTTCTTCAGAGTGTCGCATGATGGTGTCTTGAGACCCGTCTTTATCAGCTGATGTTCCATGTGGGTGTGACTTACCTGTCAAAAAAATGAAAAATCAGAGCAGTAAAAGAACAAGCACAACATGAACATTACAAATCAGCAATCACTGACCACTGCAAAAGGGAAAACCACATCATGGACCGGGAGAAGGGCAGGGTCATCCGCACCGAAGAGAACAAACAACAGCGCTGGATCAGAGAGGCCATTGAGATCTGCAAGCGAGGCATAAAAACCATGAACAGAGACAAGGGAGCCTTCATCCTCTCTACCACCTGGACCAGCATCTTGGCGGAGTGAACGGACAGCGGGGGGCGTGACTTGCCTTCATTCTTGTGACAGGTAAGTCACGCCCTCATGGAACATCAGCTGATAAAGACGGGTCACAAGACACCATCATGTGACACTCTGAAGAAGGCGAAAGACTTTCGTATTGTGACATCCTCAAGGCCTAAACACTCATCCGAGCAAATATAAGGTAGATTTTGTTAACCTGCCCGGAGAAAAAAATCAACGAAAATAATTTGTATTTGTTTTAACCAGTTGGTGGCGCTACCACTGCGATCAAAAATAAGTTGGCAGCCGTCTTCAGGGCCTGAATATCCTCAAATGTGAAAAATTTCGAGAAGATGGATCATCTGAATCATTTTGCAGGAACTTTTGTTGCCACGGAGAATAATCAGACTCTGCGGCACCGTAATAGCCACGCCCTTCGAAGGAAAGTCACAAAAATAGGGATAGAGTAAGATCAATGTCTTGAGTCTTTTCTAGCCAATTTTCAATCGGATTCGTTAAAAGGGCACCGTGCAGTACGTCAAAATGTAAAAAATTATATTGATTGGCGCAAGGTGTATAACAGAGTATAAACATATAGATGTCTTCAGGTACCGACTCTTTATGTCCATGTGAAGTTTTGGATTTTTAGCAGCATGTGCAGGAGAGTTATTAAGCATTTTGTCCATTGCGGCGAAGGAAATCTGAAGTGAAAACTTTGAAGCCCCGCCCCCGTCATATAGTATTTCGGAAACAAAAGATTTTAGCCCCAATTTTAGCCCCAGTGTTTGTCCCAGGTCTTAAGATGCTACAGACAGAATTTTAAGGCAATCAGATGAAGCCTTTAGGATCAGGGTGCAAAAGAATGACCCCTGTAAACATGCAAAAAAGGGCAAAAGTCGGACTTTCAAAGATTCATAACTCACTTCCTGTTCATATTAGACGTTAAAATATCAAATTTCTCGCCATGCCCGATGAGACTGCCAAGTTTGGTGAGTTTTTGTGCATGTTTCGGGGGTCAAAAATGCAATCGAACAATCGGAAAAATAATAATAATAATAATTTCTACAAAAACAACAGGGACTTCGCAGCGGTCGCTGCTCAGGCCCTAATAATAATAATAATAATAATAATAATAAAAGTAATAATATTTTCTACAAAAACAATAGGGACCTTGCAGCCGTCGCAGCTCGGGCCCTAATAACAATTTCTAGAAAAACAATAGGGACCTCGCAGCGGTCACTGCTCGGGCCCTAATAATAATAATAATAATAATTTCCACAAAAACAATGGGGACCTCGTAGCGGTCGCTGCTCGGGCCCTAATAATAATTTCTACAAAAACAATAGGGACCTCGCCGCGGTCGCTGCTCGGGCCCCAATTATAATTTCTACACAAAGTCCATTGTGGTGACCCGCCCCCTTTTAAGTAAATTCAAAATGGCCGACTTCCTGTAAAACCTAGCTCATTGCTCCAAGAGACTTTTTTGTAGGTCTTGGTCTTATACATACAGTGAACCCTCGCTACTTGGCGGTTCACCTTTCGCGGGTTCAGTGCTTCGCGGGTCTAAAAAATATTCGGGGGCATTGTAGTTTCGCTGAGCGGCACGACGGGGCGCTGGAGCGGTTAGACGGCCGGTGTGCGCCGAAGAAGAGCGTGGGCGAAGAGGAGAGTGGACGAAGAAGAGCACGTTCCCCCGGACACGATCGGTGGCGACGTTTCGCGCGGTTCGGACAGTACCAGAGCTCCGGCCGGCGTGCGTGGCAGTTAAGCCGTAGAGGAGAACCTTCCCCGGGCACGGGCGGTGCCAACCGGCCCCTAAGTTTAACCGAATGGAAGCTCCGGAGGAGGAGGGCATGCTCGCGTCACAGTAAGCCGAAGAGGAGCACCTTCCCCGGGCACGGGCGATTCCAAGCGGCCCCTAAGTTTAACCTAATGGAAGCTCCGGAGGAGGAGGGCATGCTCGCGTCACAGTAAGCCGAAGAGGAGCACCTTCCCCGGGCACGGGCGGTGCCAAGCGGCCCCTAAGTTTAACCGAATGGAAGCTCCGGGGGAGGAGGGCGGGTGTGTGTCACAGTTAAGCCGAATTGGAGCACCTCTTCCGCCCGGGCACGAGCGGAGCGCGAAGCTGTCAGTTATGAATGTATAAAAGAATAAATAAATAAATGAATAAAGAATGCCACCTTTCATTTCACAGGGCACACCGGACGGCGTACCAGCAGATAAAAGTCGGAGTAATTAAATAAATACAAAAAGAATGGCTGGGGAATAAAAAAATAATACGTTTTAATAATAATTTGGTTTTTTTGTTATAACATGAATTTCACTCTCTCTCTCCCCGTATATATATATATATATATATATATATATATATATATATATATATATATATTTATATATTTATTATATATATTGTATATTTTTTTAAGCATTTTTGAAGGTGCGCCGCTACTTCGCGGATTTTCAGTTTTCGCGGGTGGTCTCTGTCCCCATTAACCGCGATTACCGAGGGTTCACTGTACTCCATAAAATTTACAAAAAGCGAGGTGAAACACTCAACCAGGGCTGCTTTTTTTAACATTTCTCGAGGGCCATGGCGACCCATTTCAAAAAAGCTGCACAACTAACGTATAAAATATTGATAAATTTGCTCGGCCTGATGTGTGTGTAAAGTTTCACGAGTTGTCGTTCATATTTAGAACCTCATAATCAGCGTTGTTTTATTGCCGAACAGTGCAATGCCACTCCCACAACTTTACACGAAAAAGGACGAATTTCGTATTGTGACATCCTCATGGCCGAAACAGTCATCCGAGCATATATGAGGGCGGCCTTGTTGAGTTGCACGGAGAAAAACATCCAAGAAAATAACTTGTATTAGCTTTTACCAGTTGGTGGCGCTACTACTACGATGAAAAATAAGTTGGTAGATGTCTTCAGGGCTGAAGTATCCTCAAATGTGTACAACTTCGAGAAGATAGGATCATCTGAGTCATGTTGCCGGAGCTTTTGTTGCCACAGAGTACAATCTGACTTTTCAGCACCGTAATAGCCACGCCTTTTGCCAAAACGTCACAAAATTCGGCAGAGAGAAAGATCATTGTCTTGAGTCTTTTCTGACTAATTTTCAGTCGGATTTGTCAAAAGGGCACCGTGCAGGATGTGAAAATTAAAATAAAAACACATTTTTGATTCCACTTGGCGGCGCTGTGTGTATAACAAAATAATAACATTAAGATGTCTTCAGGTCGGGACGTTTTATTTACAGGTGAAGGTTTGGATTTTCAGGAGCATGTGCAGGGAAGTTATTAAGCATTCATTTATTTGTATTAGGTTAATTTTGTCTTCTTATTATTGATATTTGACTGATTCATTAAAAGCAGACAATTATGTTTTAGGTTAATTTTTTACCTGACATGTTTCGGCGAGTCTTTCGCCTTCTTCAGAGTGTCGCATGATGGTGTCTTGAGACCCGTCTTGATCAGCTGATGTTCCATGAGGGTGTGACTTACCTGTCAAAAAAATGAAAAATCAGAGCAGTAAAAGAACAAGCACAACATGAACATTACAAATCAGCAATCACTGACCACTGCAAAAGGGAAAACCACATCATGGACCGGGAGAAGGGCAGGGTCATCCGCACCGAAGAGAACAAACAACAGCGCTGGATCAGAGAGGCCATTGAGATCTGCAAGCGAGGCATAAAAACCATGAACAGAGACAAGGGAGCCTTCATTCTCTCTACCACCTAGAGCAGCATCTTGGCGGAGTGAACGGACAGCGGGGGGTGTGACTTGCCTTCATTCTTGTGACAGGTAAGTCACGCCCTCATGGAACATCAGCTGATAAAGACGGGTCACAAGACACCATCATGTGACACTCTGAAGAAGGCGAAAGACTTTCGTATTGTGACATCCTCAAGGCCTAAACACTCATCCGAGCAAATATAAGGTAGATTTTGTGAACCTGCCCGGAGAAAAACATCAACGAAAATAATTTGTATTTGTTTTAACCAGTTGGTGGCGCTACCACTGCGATCAAAAATAAGTTGGCAGCCGTCTTCAGGGCCTGAATATCCTCAAATGTGAAAAATTTCGAGAAGATGGATCATCTGAATCATTTTGCAGGAACTTTTGTTGCCACGGAGAATAATCAGACTCTGCGGCACCGTAATAGCCACGCCCTTCGAAGGAAAGTCACAAAAATAGGGATAGAGTAAGATCAATGTCTTGAGTCTTTTCTAGCCAATTTTCAATCGGATTCGTTAAAAGGGCACCGTGCAGTACGTCAAAATGTAAAAAATGATATTGATTGGCGCAAGGTGTATAACAGAATATAAACATATAGATGTCTTCAGGTACCGACTCTTTATGTACATGTGAAGTTTTGGATTTTAGCAGCATGTGCAGGAGAGTTATTAAGCATTTTGTCCATTGCGGCGAAGGAAATCTTAAGTGAAAACTTTGAAGCCCCGCCCCCGTCATATAGTATTTCGGAAACAAAAGATTTTAGCCCCAATTTTAGCCCCAGTGTTTGTCCCAGGTCTTAAGATGCTACAGACAGAATTTTAAGGCAATCAGATGAAGCCTTTAGGATCAGGGTGCAAAAGAATGACCCCTGTAAACATGCAAAAAAGGGCAAAAGTCGGACTTTCAAAAATTCATAACTCACTTCCTGTTCATATTAGACGTTTAAAATATCAAATTTCTCGCCATGCCCGATGAGACTGCCAAGTTTGGTGAGTTTTTGTGCATGTTTCGGGGGTCAAAAATGCAATCGAACAATCGGAAAAATAATAATAATAATAATTTCTACAAAAACAACAGGGACTTCGCAGCGGTCGCTGCTCAGGCCCTAATAATAATAATAATAATAATAATAAAAGTAATAATATTTTCTACAAAAACAATAGGGACCTCGCAGCCGTCGCAGCTCGGGCCCTAATAACAATTTCTAGAAAAACAATAGGGACCTCGCAGCGGTCACTGCTCGGGCCCTAATAATAATAATAATAATAATTTCCACAAAAACAATGGGGACCTCGTAGCGGTCGCTGCTCGGGCCCTAATAATAATTTCTACAAAAACAATAGGGACCTCGCCGCGGTCGCTGCTCGGGCCCCAATTATAATTTCTACACAAAGTCCATTGTGGTGACCCGCCCCCTTTTAAGTAAATTCAAAATGGCCGACTTCCTGTAAAACCTAGCTCATTGCTCCAAGAGACTTTTTTGTAGGTCTTGGTCTTATACATAC
Source organism: Idiotropiscis lumnitzeri (assembly GCF_059441095.1). Lineage (NCBI taxonomy): Eukaryota > Metazoa > Chordata > Actinopteri > Syngnathiformes > Syngnathidae > Idiotropiscis > Idiotropiscis lumnitzeri. The sequence continues at coordinate 383,727 of NW_028283698.1, forward strand.
AGTGAACCCTCGCTACTTGGCGGTTCACCTTTCGCGGGTTCAGTGCTTCGCGGGTCTAAAAAATATTCGGGGGCATTGTAGTTTCGCCGAGCGGCACGACGGGGCGCTGGAGCGGTTAGACGGCCGGTGTGCGCCGAAGAAGAGCGTGGGCGAAGAGGAGAGTGGACGAAGAAGAGCACGTTCCCCCGGACACGATCGGTGGCGACGTTTCGCGCGGTTCGGACAGGACCAGAGCTCCGGCCGGCGTGCGTGGCAGTTAAGCCGTAGAGGAGAACCTTCCCCGGGCACGGGCGGTGCCAAGCGGCCCCTAAGTTTAACCGAATGGAAGCTCCGGAGGAGGAGGGCATGCTCGCGTCACAGTAAGCCGAAGAGGAGCACCTTCCCCGGGCACGGGCGATTCCAAGCGGCCCCTAAGTTTAACCGAATGGAAGCTCCGGAGGAGGAGGGCATGCTCGCGTCACAGTAAGCCGAAGAGGAGCACCTTCCCCGGGCACGGGCGGTGCCAAGCGGCCCCTAAGTTTAACCGAATGGAAGCTCCGGGGGAGGAGGGCGGGTGTGTGTCACAGTTAAGCCGAATTGGAGCACCTCTTCCGCCCGGGCACGAGCGGAGCGCGAAGCTGTCAGTTATGAATGTATAAAAGAATAAATAAAGAAATGAATAAAGAATGCCACCTTTCATTTCACAGGGCACACCGGACGGCGTACCAGCAGATAAAAGTCGGAGTAATTAAATAAATACAAAAAGAATGGCTGGGGAATAAAAAAATAATACGTTTTAATAATAATTTGGTTTTTTTGTTAAAACATGAATTTCACTCTCTCTCTCCCCGTATATATATATATATATATATATATATATATATATATATATATATATATATATATATATTTATATATTTATTATATATATTGTATATTTTTTTAAGCATTTTTGAAGGTGCGCCGCTACTTCGCGGATTTTCAGTTTTCGCGGGTGGTCTCTGTCCCCATTAACCGCGATTACCGAGGGTTCACTGTACTCCATAAAATTTACAAAAAGCGAGGTGAAACACTCAACCAGGGCTGCTTTTTTTAACATTTCTCGAGGGCCATGGCGAGCCATTTCAAAAAAGCTGCACAACTAACGTATAAAATATTGATAAATTTGCTCGGCCTGATGTGTGTGTAAAGTTTCACGAGTTGTCGTTCATATTTAGAACCTCATAATCAGCGTTGTTTTATTGCCGAACAGTGCAATGCCACTCCCACAACTTTACACGAAAAAGGACGAATTTCGTATTGTGACATCCTCATGGCCGAAACAGTCATCCGAGCATATATGAGGGCGGCCTTGTTGAGTTGCACGGAGAAAAACATCCAAGAAAATAACTTGTATTAGCTTTTACCAGTTGGTGGCGCTACTACTACGATGAAAAATAAGTTGGTAGATGTCTTCAGGGCTGAAGTATCCTCAAATGTGTACAACTTCGAGAAGATAGGATCCTCTGAGTCATGTTGCCGGAGCTTTTGTTGCCACAGAGTACAATCTGACTTTTCAGCACCGTAATAGCCACGCCTTTTGCCAAAACGTCACAAAATTCGGCAGAGAGAAAGATCATTGTCTTGAGTCTTTTCTGACTAATTTTCAGTCGGATTTGTCAAAAGGGCACCGTGCAGGATGTGAAAATTAAAATAAAAACACATTTTTGATTCCACTTGGCGGCGCTGTGTGTATAACAAAATAATAACATTAAGATGTCTTCAGGTCGGGACGTTTTATTTACAGGTGAAGGTTTGGATTTTCAGGAGCATGTGCAGGGGAGTTATTAAGCATTCATTTATTTGTATTAGGTTCATTTTGTCTTCTTATTATTGATATTTGACTGATTCATTAAAAGCAGACAATTATGTTTTAGGTTAATTTTTTACCTGACATGTTTCGGCGAGTCTTTCGCCTTCTTCAGAGTGTCGCATGATGGTGTCTTGAGACCCGTCTTTATCAGCTGATGTTCCATGAGGGTGTGACTTACCTGTCAAAAAAATGAAAAATCAGAGCAGTAAAAGAACAAGCACAACATGAACATTACAAATCAGCAATCACTGACCACTGCAAAAGGGAAAACCACATCATGGACCGGGAGAAGGGCAGGGTCATCCGCACCGAAGAGAACAAACAACAGCGCTGGATCAGAGAGGCCATTGAGATCTGCAAGCGAGGCATAAAAACCATGAACAGAGACAAGGGAGCCTTCATCCTCTCTACCACCTAGAGCAGCATCTTGGCGGAGTGAACGGACAGCGGGGGGTGTGACTTGCCTTCATTCTTGTGACAGGTAAGTCACGCCCTCATGGAACATCAGCTGATAAAGACGGGTCACAAGACACCATCATGTGACACTCTGAAGAAGGCGAAAGACTTTCGTATTGTGACATCCTCAAGGCCTAAACACTCATCCGAGCAAATATAAGGTAGATTTTGTGAACCTGCCCGGAGAAAAACATCAACGAAAATAATTTGTATTTGTTTTAACCAGTTGGTGGCGCTACCACTGCGATCAAAAATAAGTTGGCAGCCGTCTTCAGGGCCTGAATATCCTCAAATGTGAAAAATTTCGAGAAGATGGATCATCTGAATCATTTTGCAGGAACTTTTGTTGCCACGGAGAATAATCAGACTCTGCGGCACCGCAATAGCCACGCCCTTCGAAGGAAAGTCACAAAAATAGGGATAGAGTAAGATCAATGTCTTGAGTCTTTTCTAGCCAATTTTCAATCGGATTCGTGAAAAGGGCACCGTGCAGTACGTCAAAATGTAAAAAATGTTATTGATTGGCGCAAGGTGTATAACAGAATATAAACATATAGATGTCTTCAGGTACCGACTCTTTATGTACATGTGAAGTTTTGGATTTTTAGCAGCATGTGCAGGAGAGTTATTAAGCATTTTGTCCATTGCGGCGAAGGAAATCTTAAGTGAAAACTTTGAAGCCCCGCCCCCGTCATATAGTATTTCGGAAACAAAAGATTTTAGCCCCAGTGTTTGTCCCAGGTCTTAAGATGCTACAGACAGAATTTTAAGGCAATCAGATGAAGCCTTTAGGATCAGGGTGCAAAAGAATGACCCCTGTAAACATGCAAAAAAGGGCAAAAGTCGGACTTTCAAAAATTCATAACTCACTTCCTGTTCATATTAGACGTTAAAATATCAAATTTCTCGCCATGCCCGATGAGACTGCCAAGTTTGGTGAGTTTTTGTGCATGTTTCGGGGTCAAAAATGCGATCGTACAATCGGAAAAATAATAATAATAATAATTTCTACAAAAACAACAGGGACTTCGCAGCGGTCGCTGCTCAGGCCCTAATAATAATAATAATAATAATAATAAAAGTAATAATATTTTCTACAAAAACAATAGGGACCTCGCAGCCGTCGCAGCTCGGGCCCTAATAACAATTTCTAGAAAAACAATAGGGACCTCGCAGCGGTCACTGCTCGGGCCCTAATAATAATAATAATAATAATTTCTACATAAACAATAGGGACCTCGCCGCGGTCGCTGCTCGGGCCCCAATAATAATTTCTACACAAAGTCCATTGTGGTGAACCGCCCCTTTTAAGTAAATTCAAAATGGCCGACTTCCTGTAAAACCTAGCTCATTGCTCCAAGAGACTTTTTTGTAGGTCTTGGTCTTATACATACAGTGAACCCTCGCTACTTCGCGGTTCACCTTTCGCGGGTTCAGTGCTTCGCGGGTATAAAAAATATTCGGGGGCATTGTAGTTTCGCCGAGCGGCACGACGGGCGCTGGAGCGGTTAGACGGCCGGCGTGCGCCGAAGAAGAGCGTGGGCGAAGAGGAGAGTGGACGAAGAAGAGCACGTTCCCCCGGACACGATCGGTGGCGACGTTTCGCGCGGTTCGGACCGTACCAAGGCTCCGGCCGGCGTGCGTGGCAGTTAAGCCGTAGAGGAGCACCGTCCCCGGGCACGGGCGGTGCCAAGCGGCCCCTAAGTTTAACCGAATGGAAGCTCCGGAGGAGGAGGGCATGCTCGCGTCACAGTAAGCCGAAGAGGAGCACCTTCCCCAGGCACGGGCGGTTCCAAGCGGCCCCTAAGTTTAACCAAATGGAAGCTCCGGAGGAGGAGGGCATGCTCGCGTCACAGTAAGCCGAAGAGGAGCACCTTTGCCGGGCACGGGCGGTTCCAAGCGGCTCCTAAGTTTAACCGAATGGAAGCTCCGGAGGAGGCGGGCATGCTCGCGTCACAGTAAGCCGAAGAGGAGCACCTTCCCCGGGCACGGGCGGTGCCAAGCGGCCCCTAAGTTTAACCGAATGGAAGCTCCGGGGGAGGAGGGCGGGCGTGTGTCACAGTTAAGCCGAATTGGAACACCTCTTCCGCCCGGGCACGAACGGAGCGCGAAGCTGTCAGTTATGAATGAATAAATGAATAAATAAATAAATAAATAAAGAATGCCACCTTTCATTTCACAGGGCACACCGGACGGCGTACCAGCAGGTAAAAGTCGGAGTAATTAAATAAATACAAAAAGAATGGCTGGGGAATAAAAAAATAATACGTTTTAATAATAATTTGTTTTTTTTGTTATAACATGAATTTCACTCTCTCTCTCTCTCTGTATATATATATATATATCTATATATATATATCTATATATATATATATATTTATTATATATATTGTATTTTTTTTTAAGCATTTTTGAAGGTGCGCCGCTACTTCGCGGATTTTCAGTTTCCGCGGGTGGTCTCGGTCCCCATTAACCGCGACAACCGAGGGTTCACTGTACTCCATAAAATTTACAAAAAGCGAGGTGAAACACTCAACCAGGGCTGCTTTTTTGAACATTTCTCGAGGGCCATGGCGAGCCATTTCAAAAAAGCTGCACAACTAACGTATAAAATATTGATAAATTTGCTCTGCCTGATGTGTGTGTAAAGTTTCACGAGTTGTCGTTCATATTTAGAACCTCATAATCAGCGTTGTTTTATTGCCGAACAGTGCAATGCCACTCCCACAACTTTTCACGAAAAAGGATGAATTTCGTATTGTGACATCCTCATGGCCGAAACAGTCATCCGAGCATATATGAGGGCGACCTTGTTGAGTTGCACGGAGAAAAACATCCAAGAAAATAACTTGTATTAGCTTTTACCAGTTGGTGGCGCTACTACTACGATGAAAAATAAGTTGGTAGATGTCTTCAGGGCTGAAGTATCCTCAAATGTGTACAACTTCGAGAAGATAGGATCATCTGAGTCATGTTGCCGGAGCTTTTGTTGCCACAAAGTACAATCGGACTTTTCAGCACCGTAATAGCCACGCCTTTTGCCAAAACGTCACAAAATTCGGCAGAGAGTAAGATCATTGTCTTGAGTCTTTTCTGACTAATTTTCAGTCGGATTCGTCAAAAGGGCACCGTGCAGTACGTGAAAATTAAAATAAAAACACATTTTTGATTCCACTTGGCGGCGCTGTGTGTATAACAAAATAATAACATTAAGATGTCTTCAGGTCGGGACGTTTTATTTACAGGTGAAGGTTTGGATTTTTAGGAGCATGTGCAGGGGCGTTATTAAGCATTCATTTATTTGTATTAGGTTCATTTTGTCTTCTTATTATTGATATTTGACTGATTCATTAAAAGCAGACAATTATGTTTTAGGTTAATTTTTTACCTGACATGTTTCGGCGAGTCTTTCGCCATCTTCAGAGTGTCGCATGATGGTGTCTTGAGACCCGTCTTTATCAGCTGATGTTCCATGTGGGTGTGACTTACCTGTCAAAAAAATGAAAAATCAGAGCAGTAAAAGAACAAGCACTGTCAGGACTCGCCGGTCGGCGAGGAGGAGGTGGACCCAAAAGGCGAGGAGGCAGAGAGGTCAGTAACGTGAAGGGAATTTATTAACTGAAACAACCAGGGCAAACAATGTGGCAGGGTGAAAAATAACAAAAGACAAACTTAACGTGACCAGACTGGGAGGCAGGGCGAGGAACAACACTGAAAGACGGGAACGAAGAGGGGAACCAGAGCATGAACATGAACAAAGAGCAGAACGTGAACAAAGGTGGTCGTGGCTGTCCGTGATTTTCGGCAATGACCCGACACTGGGTTGAGAGCATGGAAGGCTTAAGTAGTCCGGTAATCAGGGGAGCAGATGGGGAGCAGGTGTGTGATCATTGATGAGGAGCAGGTGCGTGGCTGGTGAGGGCGAGGTGCTGAGGGGAAACGCCCCTGCTCAGCTGATCAAAACAGACAGGAAAAGGCACATGGCAGGAAGGAGGGGAGAAAATAACAACAAAAACAATAACAAAAACCGCATGCATATGAAAACAATAACAAAAGGCTGTCATGCCTGACGCGGATCATGACAGTACCCCCCCCTCAAGGGACGGATTCCAGACGTCCCAAAAAAAAGGAAAAGAAAAGAAAAGGAAAACCATGTCCAAGAACGAGGGTGGGCGGAAGGGGTCGGGAGGTGGGTCAACGACCCGTGATCGAGACCGGTCTGGCGGATTCCCGGGAGGCCAGACCAGCGAGTCTTTTCGTGACCCTTCAGGGGGCCGTGAGGGTGGCCAGGCCAGTGCGTCCCATTGGGGCCATTCAGGCGGACGTCCGGAACGACCCGAACGCCACATGAAGTCCGCTGATGGAGCTGGGGCGAGGAGCGGCGGCAGGCCATGGAACGTCGCCGAGTCAGGAACGTGGCGCGGCGGCTGGTCGTTGAACCCTGCCGAGACAGGAACGTGGAGCGGCGGCAGATTGTCGAGCCCCGCCGAGACAGGAACGCGGAGCGGCGGCTGGTCGTCGAGCCCCGCCGAGACAGGAACGCGGAGCGGCGGCTGGTCGTCGAGCCCCGCCGAGACAGGAACGCGGAGCGGCGGCTGGTCGTCGAGCCCCGCCGAGTCAGGAACGCGGAGCGGCGGCTGGTCGTCGAGCCCCGCCGAGTCAGGAACGTGGAGCGGCGGCTGGTCGTCGAGCCCCGCCGAGACAGGAACGCGGGGCGGCGGCTGGTCGTCGAGCCCCGCCGAGTCAGGAACGTGGAGCGGCGGCTGGTCGTCGAACCCCGCCGAGTCAGGAACGTGGAGCGGCGGCTGGTCGTCGAGCGTCGTCGAGACAGGAACGTGGAGCGGCGGCTGGTCGTCGAGCCCCGCCGAGGCGGGAGCGTGGAGCGGCGGCTGGTCGTCGAGCGTCGCCGAGACCGGAACGTGGAGCGACGGCTGGTCGTCGAACCCCGCCGCGTCAGGAACGTGGAGCGGCGGCTGGTCGTCGAACACCGCCGAGACCGGAACGTGGGGCGGCGGCCCATCGTTGAACCCCGCCGACACAGGAACGCGGAGCGACGGCTGGTCGTCGATCCCTACCGAGACAAGAACATGGAGCGGCGGTGGGTCGTCGTCCACCGCCGAGGCAGGAACCAAGAGCGGCCGCGGGCCGTCGAGCGCCGCCGGGGCCAAGGCGAGCAGTGGCGACGGGTCGTCGGATGCTGCCGCGGCCAGAGCGGGGCGCGGTGGTGGGTCCTCGTGCGTCGCCGAGACTGAGGCGTGACGCGGCGGCGGACCGTCGTCCATCGCGGGCACCGGAACCGGGAGCGGCGGCTGGTCGTCGACCCCTGCCGAGACAAGAATGTGGAGCGGCGGTGGGTTGCCGTCCACCGCCGAGGCAGAAACCAGGAGCGGCCGTGGGTCGTCGAGCGCTGCCGGAGCCAAGGCGAGCAGTGGCGTCGGGTCGTCGGATGCTGCCGAGGCCAGAGCGGGGTGCGATGGTGGGTCGTCGTGCGTCGCCGAGGCTGAGGCGTGACTCGGCGGCGGACCGTCGTCCATCGCAGGCACCGGGACCGGGAGCGGCGGCGCTTCATCAGGCGCCGCTGGGACCGATACGGCAGGCGACTGCTCGTCGTCCACCACGGGTGCAGGGACCGGGAGTGACGGCTGCGGGCCGTGTTCTGCCAAAACGTGAGCTTGGAGCGGAGGCAAGGCGTGCCCCACCGGAACATGGGCTTGGGACGGACGCACAACGTGCTCCGCCGGAACGTGAGCTTGGGACGGACGCGCAGCGTGCTCCTCCTGAACGTGAACCTGGGTCGGAAGCAGGGTGTGCTTCCCCTGAACGTGGACTTGGGACGGACGCACAACGTGCTCCACCTGAACGTGAGCTTGGGACGGACGCACAGCGTGCTCCGCCTGAACGTGAACTAGGGACGGACGCCGGACGGGCTCCGCGTGAACGTGAACTTGGGTCGGGGGCAGGATGTGCTCCGCCTGAACGTGAACTTGGTTCGGGCGCACAGCGTGCTCCGCTGGATCGGGAGCTGGGATCGCCATTGGGGCCCCGGGACGGGGCTCGGCCGCTGACGGGGAGCCGGGACACGGCTCAGCAGCTGGCGGGGAGCCGGGACTGGGCTCAGCAGCTGGCGGGGAGCCGGGACTGGGCTCAGCAGCTGGCGGGGAGCCGGGACTGGGCTCAGCAGCTGGCGGGAAGCCGGGACTGGGCTCAGCAGCTGGCGGGGAGCCGGGACTGGGCTCAGCAGCTGGCGGGGAGCCGGGACAGGGCTCAGCAGCTGGCGGGGAGCCGGGACAGGGCTCAGCAGCTGGCGGGGAGCCGGGACAGGGCTCAGCAGCTGGCGGGGAGCCGGGACAGGGCTCAGCAGCTGGCGGGGAGCCGGGACAGGGCTCAGCAGCTGGCGGGGAGCCGGAACGGGGCTCGGCCGCCTTCGAGGAGTCGGCACGGGACTCTGGAGGCTGCGGCTCGCATGGAGGCGGCGGGGTCCGTGCAGCGGGAGCTGCATTGGTCACTGCTGCAGGCGTGGAGGCGACAGCGGGCCGGGTGCAGCAGTCGATCCGGGCACAGCCGAACCGGGGGCCCTGATCCCTGTCAGCCTGCCGCCATAGGGAATCAGGAAAACGGGAGACCTGAGGGACCGTGACTGCGGGGGCTGGTGAACGCGAGCTAGGAGACGCCAGGGGAGCGTGATCCGGTGCTGAAACTGATGGTGAACGATGTGCGCGACGTGACCGTGACTTCCGGGATTTGGGACGTGAAGCGCGCGAGGGGGAGTGGGAGGTGGTCGCGAAAAACTCAAATGGCTCGGGGGGAGGAAGGTGACGGCTCAAAAATAACTCCGCGTTGCGCTGAGCGACTAAGAGAGTGGCAATATATTCAAAATCATAGTCGTGATCTGGATCGGAAAAAATGTGAGGGGCAAGGTGCTCAAAATCAAACTCGTGACCGGACTTACTCGAACCGTGAGGGGGTGAAAGGGCTTGGTGCTCAAAATCGTCCTCGTAATCCGAATCTATGATCAGGTGAGGGGGTATGACAGGCTGGTAATCGGTGCTGTAATCGGGGGGCAAAAGGGGAGAAACAGACGTCGAGCGGAAAATGGAACCTACTTGAAGGACACGGGGTTGGTCGGCAGGCTGAGGGGGGTTGTCCGTCCGGCGGCGTCCATGACGCCGCCGTGAGCCTCTCGCTGGGTCCTTCTTTGGTCGGGTCATTCTGTCAGGACTCGCCGGTCGGCGAGGAGGAGGTGGACCCAAAAGGCGAGGAGGCAGAGAGGTCAGAAACGTGAAGGGAATTTATTAACTGAAACAACCAGGGCAAACAATGTGGCAGGGTGAAAAATAACAAAAGACAAACTTAACGTGACCAGACTGGGAGGCAGGGCGAGGAACAACACTGAAAGACGGGAACGAAGAGGGGAACCAGAGCATGAACATGAACAAGGAGCAGAACGTGAACAAAGGTGGTCGTGGCTGTCCGTGATTTTCGGCAATGACCCGACACTGGGTTGAGAGCATGGAAGGCTTAAGTAGTCCGGTAATCAGGGGAGCAGATGGGGAGCAGGTGTGTGATCGTTGATGAGGAGCAGGTGCGTGGCTGGTGAGGGCGAGGTGCTGAGGGGAAACGCCCCTGCTCAGCTGATCAAAACAGACAGGAAAAGGCACATGGCAGGAAGGAGGGGAGAAAATAACAACAAAAACAATAACAAAAACCGCATGCATATGAAAACAATAACAAAAGGCTGTCATGCCCGACGCGGATCATGACAAGCACAACATGAACATTACAAATCAGCAATCACTGACCACTGCAAAAGGGAAAACCACATCATGGACCGGGAGAAGGGCAGGGTCATCCGCACCGAAGAGAACAAACAACAGCGCTGGATCAGAGAGGCCATTGAGATCTGCAAGCGAGGCATAAAAACCATGAACAGAGACAAGGGAGCCTTCATCCTCTCTACCACCTGGAGCAGCATCTTGGCGGAGTGAACGGACAGCGGGGGCGTGACTTGCCTTCATTCTTGTGACAGGTAAGTCACGCCCTCATGGAACATCAGCTGATAAAGACGGGTCACAAGACACCATCATGTGACACTCTGAAGAAGGCGAAAGACTTTCGTATTGTGACATCCTCAAGGCCTAAACACTCATCCGAGCAAATATAAGGTAGATTTTGTTAACCTACCCGGAGAAAAAAATCAACGAAAATAATTTGTATTTGTTTTAACCAGTTGGTGGCGCTACCACTGCGATCAAAAATAAGTTGGCAGCCGTCTTCAGGGCCTGAATATCCTCAAATGTGAAAAATTTCGAGAAGATGGATCATCTGAATCATTTTGCAGGAACTTTTGTTGCCACGGAGAATAATCAGACTCTGCGGCACCGTAATAGCCACGCCCTTCGAAGGAAAGTCACAAAAATAGGGATAGAGTAAGATCAATGTCTTGAGTCTTTTCTAGCCAATTTTCAATCGGATTCGTTAAAAGGGCACCGTGCAGTACGTCAAAATGTAAAAAATGATATTGATTGGCGCAAGGTGTATAACAGAATATAAACATATAGATGTCTTCAGGTACCGACTCTTTATGTACATGTGAAGTTTTGGATTTTTAGCAGCATGTGCAGGAGAGTTATTAAGCATTTTGTCCATTGCGGCGAAGGAAATCTTAAGTGAAAACTTTGAAGCCCCGCCCCCGTCATATAGTATTTCGGAAACAAAAGATTTTAGCCCCAATTTTAGCCCCAGTGTTTGTCCCAGGTCTTAAGATGCTACAGACAGAATTTTAAGGCAATCAGATGAAGCCTTTAGGATCAGGGTGCAAAAGAATGACCCCTGTAAACATGCAAAAAAGGGCAAAAGTCGGACTTTCAAAAATTCATAACTCACTTCCTGTTCATATTAGACGTTTAAAATATCAAATTTCTCGCCATGCCCGATGAGACTGCCAAGTTTGGTGAGTTTTTGTGCATGTTTCGGGGGTCAAAAATGCAATCGAACAATCGGAAAAATAATAATAATAATAATTTCTACAAAAACAACAGGGACTTCGCAGCGGTCGCTGCTCAGGCCCTAATAATAATAATGATAATAATAATAAAAGTAATAATATTTTCTACAAAAACAATAGGGACCTCGCAGCCGTCGCAGCTCGGGCCCTAATAACAATTTCTAGAAAAACAATAGGGACCTCGCAGCGGTCACTGCTCGGGCCCTAATAATAATAATAATAATAATTTCCACAAAAACAATGGGGACCTCGTAGCGGTCGCTGCTCGGGCCCTAATAATAATTTCTACATAAACAATAGGGACCTCTCAGCGGTCGCTGCTCGGGCCCCAATAATAATTTCTACACAAAGTCCATTGTGGTGACCCGCCCCCTTTTAAGTAAATTCAAAATGGCCGACTTCCTGTAAAACCTAGCTCATTGCTCCAAGAGACTTTTTTGTAGGTCTTGGTCTTATACATAGAGTGAACCCTCGCTACTTGGCGGTTCACCTTTCGCGGGTTCAGTGCTTCGCGGGTCTAAAAAATATTCGGGGGCATTGTAGTTTCGCCGAGCGGTACGACGGGGCGCTGGAGCGGTTAGACGGCCGGTGTGCGCCGAAGAAGAGCGTGGGCGAAGAGGAGAGTGGACGAAGAAGAGCACGTTCCCCCGGACACGATCGGTGGCGACGTTTCGCGCGGTTCGGACAGTACCAGAGCTCCGGCCGGCGTGCGTGGCAGTTAAGCCGTAGAGGAGAACCTTCCCCGGGCACGGGCGGTGCCAAGCGGCCCCTAAGTTTAACCGAATGGAAGCTCCGGAGGAGGAGGGCATGCTCGCGTCACAGTAAGCCGAAGAGGAGCACCTTCCCCGGGCACGGGCGGTTCCAAGCGGCCCCTAAGTTTAACCGAATGGAAGCTCCGGAGGAGGAGGGCATGCTCGCGTCACAGTAAGCCGAAGAGGAGCACCTTCCCCGGGCGGGCGGTGCCAAGCGGCCCCTAAGTTTAACCGAATGGAAGCTCCGGGGGAGGAGGGCGGGTGTGTGTCACAGTTAAGCCGAATTGGAGCACCTCTTCCGCCCGGGCACGAGCGGAGCGCGAAGCTGTCAGTTATGAATGTATAAAAGAATAAATAAATAAATGAATAAAGAATGCCACCTTTCATTTCACAGGGCACACCGGACGGCGTACCAGCAGGTAAAAGTCGGAGTAATTAAATAAATACAAAAAGAATGGCTGGGGAATAAAAAAATAATACGTTTTAATAATAATTTGGTTTTTTTGTTATAACATGAATTTCACTCTCTCTCTCCCCGTATATATATATATATATATATATATATATATATATATATATATATATATATATATATATATATATATATATATATATATATATATATATATATATATATATATATATATATGTATTTATATATTTATTATATATATTGTATATTTTTTTAAGCATTTTTGAAGGTGCGCCGCTACTTCGCGGATTTTCAGTTTTCGCGGGTGGTCTCTGTCCCCATTAACCGCGATTACCGAGGGTTCACTGTACTCCATAAAATTTACAAAAAGCGAGGTGAAACACTCAACCAGGGCTGCTTTTTTTAACATTTCTCGAGGGCCATGGCGAGCCATTTCAAAAAAGCTGCACAACTAACGTATAAAATATTGATAAATTTGCTCGGCCTGATGTGTGTGTAAAGTTTCACGAGTTGTCGTTCATATTTAGAACCTCATAATCAGCGTTGTTTTATTGCCGAACAGTGCAATGCCACTCCCACAACTTTACACGAAAAAGGACGAATTTCGTATTGTGACATCCTCATGGCCGAAACAGTCATCCGAGCATATATGAGGGCGGCCTTGTTGAGTTGCACGGAGAAAAACATCCAAGAAAATAACTTGTATTAGCTTTTACCAGTTGGTGGCGCTACTACTACGATGAAAAATAAGTTGGTAGATGTCTTCAGGGCTGAAGTATCCTCAAATGTGTACAACTTCGAGAAGATAGGATCATCTGAGTCATGTTGCCGGAGCTTTTGTTGCCACAGAGTACAATCTGACTTTTCAGCACCGTAATAGCCACGCCTTTTGCCAAAACGTCACAAAATTCGGCAGAGAGTAAGATCATTGTCTTGAGTCTTTTTTGACTAATTTTCAGTCGGATTTGTCAAAAGGGCACCGTGCAGGATGTGAAAATTAAAATAAAAACACATTTTTGATTCCACTTGGCGGCGCTGTGTGTATAACAAAATAATAACATTAAGATGTCTTCAGGTCGGGACGTTTTATTTACAGGTGAAGGTTTGGATTTTCAGGAGCATGTGCAGGGGAGTTATTAAGCATTCATTTATTTGTATTAGGTTCATTTTGTCTTCTTATTATTGATATTTGACTGATTCATTAAAAGCAGACAATTATGTTTTAGGTTAATTTTTTACCTGACATGTTTCGGCGAGTCTTTCGCCTTCTTCAGAGTGTCGCATGATGGTGTCTTGAGACCCGTCTTTATCAGCTGATGTTCCATGAGGGTGTGACTTACCTGTCAAAAAAATGAAAAATCAGAGCAGTAAAAGAACAAGCACAACATGAACATTACAAATCAGCAATCACTGACCACTGCAAGGAAAACCACATCATGGACCGGGAGAAGGGCAGGGTCATCCGCACCGAAGAGAACAAACAACAGCGCTGGATCAGAGAGGCCATTGAGATCTGCAAGCGAGGCATAAAAACCATGAACAGAGACAAGGGAGCCTTCATCCTCTCTACCACCTAGAGCAGCATCTTGGCGGAGTGAACGGACAGCGGGGGGTGTGACTTGCCTTCATTCTTGTGACAGGTAAGTCACGCCCTCATGGAACATCAGCCGATAAAGACGGGTCACAAGACACCATCATGTGACACTCTGAAGAAGGCGAAAGACTTTCGTATTGTGACATCCTCAAGGCCTAAACACTCATCCGAGCAAATATAAGGTAGATTTTGTGAACCTGCCCGGAGAAAAACATCAACGAAAATAATTTGTATTTGTTTTAACCAGTTGGTGGCGCTACCACTGCGATCAAAAATAAGTTGGCAGCCGTCTTCAGGGCCTGAATATCCTCAAATGTGAAAAATTTCGAGAAGATGGATCATCTGAATCATTTTGCAGGAACTTTTGTTGCCACGGAGAATAATCAGACTCTGCGGCACCGTAATAGCCACGCCCTTCGAAGGAAAGTCACAAAAATAGGGATAGAGTAAGATCAATGTCTTGAGTCTTTTCTAGCCAATTTTCAATCGGATTCGTTAAAAGGGCACCGTGCAGGACGTCAAAATGTAAAAAATGATATTGATTGGCGCAAGGTGTATAACAGAATATAAACATATAGATGTCTTCAGGTACCGACTCTTGATGTACATGTGAAGTTTTGGATTTTTAGCAGCATGTGCAAGAGAGTTATTAAGCATTTTGTCCATTGCGGCGAAGGAAATCTTAAGTGAAAACTTCAAAGCCCCGCCCCCGTCATATAGTATTTCGGAAACAAAAAATTTTAGCCCCAGTGTTTGTCCCAGGTCTTAAGATGCTACAGACAGAATTTTAAGGCAATCAGATGAAGCCTTTAGGATCAGGGTGCAAAAGAATGACCCCTGTAAACATGCAAAAAAGGGCAAAAGTCGGACTTTCAAAAATTCATAACTCACTTCCTGTTCATATTAGACGTTAAAATATCAAATTTTTCGCCATGCCCGATGAGACTGCCAAGTTTGGTGAATTTTTGTGCATGTTTCGGGGGGGCAAAAATGTAATCGAACAATCGGAAAAATAATAATAATAATTTCTACAAAAACAACAGGGACTTCGCAGCGGTCGCTGCTCAGGCCCTAATAATAATAATAACAATAATAATAAAAGTATTAATATTTTCTACAAAAACAATAGGGACCTCGCAGCCGTCGCAGCTCGGGCCCTAATAACAATTTCTAGAAAAACAATAGGGACCTCGCAGCGGTCACTGCTCGGGCCCTAATAATAATAATAATAATAATTTCCACAAAAACAATGGGGACCTCGTAGCGGTCGCTGCTCGGGCCCTAATAATAATTTCTACATAAACAATAGGGACCTCGCCGCGGTCGCTGCTCGGGCCCCAATAATAATTTCTACACAAAGTCCATTGTGGTGACCCGCCCCTTTTAAGTAAATTCAAAATGGCCGACTTCCTGTAAAACCTAGCTCATTGCTCCAAGAGACTTTTTTGTAGGTCTTGGTCTTATACATACAGTGAACCCTCGCTACTTCGCGGTTCACCTTTCGCGGGTTCAGTGCTTCGCGGGTATAAAAAATAATCGGGGGCATTGTAGTTTCGCCGAGCGGCACGACGGGCGCTGGAGCGGTTAGACGGCCGGCGTGCGCCGAAGAAGAGCGTGGGCGAAGAGGAGAGTGGACGAAGAAGAGCACGTTCCCCCGGACACGATCGGTGGCGACGTTTCGCGCGGTTCGGACCGTACCAGAGCTCCGGCCGGCGTGCGTGGCAGTTAAGCCGTAGAGGAGCACCTTCCCCGGGCACGGGCGGTGCCAAGCGGCCCCGAGGTTTAACCGAATGGAAGCTCCGGAGGAGGAGGGCATGCTCGCGTCACAGTAAGCCGAAGAGGAGCACCTTCCCCGGGCACGGGCGGTTCCAAGCGGCCCCTAAGTTTAACCAAATGGAAGCTCCGGAGGAGGAGGGCATGCTCGCGTCACAGTAAGCCGAAGAGGAGCACCTTCGCCGGGCACGGGCGGTTCCAAGCGGCCCCTAAGTTTAACCGAATGGAAGCTCCGGAGGAGGCGGGCATGCTCGCGTCACAGTAAGCCGAAGAGGAGCACCTTCCCCGGGCACGGGCGGTGCCAAGCGGCCCCTAAGTTTAACCGAATGGAAGCTCCGGGGGAGGAGGGCGGGCGTGTGTCACAGTTAAGCCGAATTGGAACACCTCTTCCGCCCGGGCACGAACGGAGCGCGAAGCTGTCAGTTATGAATGAATAAATGAATAAATAAATAAATAAATAAAGAATGCCACCTTTCATTTCACAGGGCACACCGGACGGCGTACCAGCAGGTAATAGTCGGAGTAATTAAATAAATACAAAAAGAATGGCTGGGGAATAAAAAAATAATACGTTTTAATAATAATTTGGTTTTTTTGTTATAACATGAATTTCACTCTCTCTCTCTCTCTCTGTATATATATATATATATATATATATATATATCTATATATATATATATATATATATATATTTATTATATATATTGTATTTTTTTTTAAGCATTTTTGAAGGTGCGCCGCTACTTCGCGGATTTTCAGTTTCCGCGGGTGGTCTCGGTCCCCATTAACCGCGACAACCGAGGGTTCACTGTACTCCATAAAATTTACAAAAAGCGAGGTGAAACACTCAACCAGGGCTGCTTTTTTGAACATTTCTCGAGGGCCATGGCGAGCCATTTAAAAAAAGCTGCACAACTAACGTATAAAATATTGATAAATTTGCTCTGCCTGATGTGTGTGTCAAGTTTCACGAGTTGTCGTTCATATTTAGAACCTCATAATCAGCGTTGTTTTATTGCCGAACAGTGCAATGCCACTCCCACAACTTTTCACGAAAAAGGATGAATTTCGTATTGTGACATCCTCATGGACGAAACAGTCCTCCGAGCATATATGAGGGCGACCTTGTTGAGTTGCACGGAGAAAAACATCCAAGAAAATAACTTGTATTAGCTTTTACCAGTTGGTGGCGCTACTACTACGATGAAAAATAGGTTGGTAGATGTCTTCAGGGTTGAAGTATCCTCAAATGTGTACAACTTCGAGAAGATAGGATCATCTCAGTCATGTTGCCGGAGCTTTTGTTGCCACAAAGTACAATCGGACTTTTCAGCACCGTAATAGCCACGCCTTTTGCCAAAACGTCACAAAACTCCGCAGAGAGTAAGATCATTGTCTTGAGTCTTTTCTGACTAATTTTCAGTCGAATTCGTCAAAAGGGCACCGTGCAGTACGTGAAAATTAAAATAAAAACAAATTTTTTATTCCACTTGGCGGCGCTGTGTGTATAACAAAATAATAACATTAAGATGTCTTCAGGTCGGGACATTTTATTTACAGGTGAAGGTTTGGATTTTTAGGAGCATGTGCAGGGGAGTTATTAAGCATTCATTTATTTGTATTAGGTTCATTTTGTCTTCTTATTATTGATATTTGACAGATTCATTAAAAGCAGACAATTATGTTTTAGGTAAATTTTTTACCTGACATGTTTCGGCGAGTCTTTCGCCTTCTTCAGAGTGTCGCATGATGGTGTCTTGAGACCCGTCTTTATCAGCTGATGTTCCATGAGGGTGTGAATTACCTGTCAAAAAAATGAAAAATCATAGCAGTAAAAGAACAAGCACAACATGAACATTACAAATCAGCAATCACTGACCACTGCAAAAGGGAAAACCACATCATGGACCGGGAGAAGGGCAGGGTCATCCGCACCGAAGAGAACAAACAACAGCGCTGGATCAGAGAGGCCATTGAGATCTGCAAGCGAGGCATAAAAACCATGAACAGAGACAAGGGAGCCTTCATCCTCTCTACCACCTGGAGCAGCATCTTGGCGGAGTGAACGGACAGCGGGGGGCGTGACTTGCCTTCATTCTTGTGACAGGTAAGTCACGCCCTCATGGAACATCAGCTGATAAAGACGGGTCACAAGACACCATCATGTGACACTCTGAAGAAGGCGAAAGACTTTCGTATTGTGACATCCTCAAGGCCTAAACACTCATCCGAGCAAATATAAGGTAGATTTTGTTAACCTGCCCGGAGAAAAACATCAACGAAAATAATTTGTATTTGTTTTAACCAGTTGGTGGCGCTACCACTGCGATCAAAAATAAGTTGGCAGCCGTCTTCAGGGCCTGAATATCCTCAAATGTGAAAAATTTCGAGAAGATGGATCATCTGAATCATTTTGCAGGAACTTTTGTTGCCACGGAGATTAATCAGACTCTGCGGCACCGTAATAGCCACGCCCTTCGAAGGAAAGTCACAAAAATAGGGATAGAGTAAGATCAATGTCTTGAGTCTTTTCTAGCCAATTTTCAATCGGATTCGTTAAAAGGGCACCGTGCAGTACGTCAAAATGTAAAAAATGATATTGATTGGCGCAAGGTGTATAACTGAATATAAACATATAGATGTCTTCAGGTACCGACTCTTTATGTACATGTGAAGTTTTGGATTTTTAGCAGCATGTGCAGGAGAGTTATTAAGCATTTTGTCCATTGCGGCGAAGGAAATCTTAAGTGAAAACTTCGAAGCCCCGCCCCCGTTCATATAGTATTTCGGAAACAAAAAATTTTAGCCCCAGTGTTTGTCCCAGGTCTTAAGATGCTACAGACAGAATTTTAAGGCAATCAGATGAAGCCTTTAGGATCAGGGTGCAAAAGAATGACCCCTGTAAACATGCAAAAAAGGGCAAAAGTCCTTAAAATGTAAATTTTAGTGCTGTAAATGCATTTTCAGCTCGCGCTGTACACATTTGCTATGAGAGGCATTATCTCATAAGGGAAATATTGGACAATGAAATTAATGACTGCCCAGGCTTCAGGATGTCTTTTTACACTATATAAATGTGGAAATTTACTTTGGAAACGTTTGGTTTAGCTGTTATAAAAGTTTGGTTTTTTAGTGCTGTAAATGCATTTTCAGCTCGCGCTGTACACATTTGCTATGAGAGGCATTATCTCATAAGGGAAATATTGGACAATCAAATTAATGGCTGCCCGGGCTTCAGGATGTCTTTTTACACTATATAAAGGTGGAAATTTACATTGGAAACGTTTAGTTTAGCTGTTAATGAAGTTTCGTTTTTTTAGTGCTGAAAATTCATTGTCTGCTGGCGCTGTACACTTTTTCTAAATGTTGCAATATCTCATGAAGGAAATACTGGACAATCAAATTAATGACTTTCCAGGCTTCAGGATGCCTTTCTACACTATTTAAAGGTGGAAATGTACATTGGAAACGTTTGGTTTAGCTGTTATAAAAGTTTGGTTTTTTAGTGCTGAAAATGCATTTTCAGCTCGCGCTGTACACATTTGCTATGAGAGGCATTATCTCATAAGGGAAATGTTGGACAATCAAATTAATGACTGCCCAGGCTTCAGGATGTCTTTTTACACTATATAAAGGTGGAAATTTACATTGGAAACGTTTGGTTTAGGTGTTATAAAAGTTTGGTTTTTTAGTGCTGAAAATGCATTTTCAGCACTAAAAAACCAAACTTTTATAACTCCTAAACCAAACGTTTCCAATGTAAATTTCCACCTTTATATAGTGTAAAAAGACATCCTGAAGCCTGGGCAGTCATTAATTTGATTGTCCAACATTTCCCTTATGAGATAATGCCTCTCATAGCAAATGTGTACAGCGCGAGCTGAAAATGCATTTTCAGCACTAAAAAACCAAACTTTTATAACAGCTAAACCAAACGTTTCAAATGTAAATTTCCACCTTTATATAGTGTAAAAAGACATCCTGAAGCCTGGGCAGTCATTAATTTGATTGTCCAATATTTCCCTTATGAGATAATGCCTCTCATAGCAAATGTGTACAGTGCGAGCTGAAAATGCATTTACAGCACTAAAAAAACAAACTTTTATAACAGCTAAACCAAACGTTTCCAATGTAAATTTCCACCTTTATATAGTTAAAAAAGACATCCTGAAGCCTGGGCAGTCATTAATTTGATTGTCCAATATTTCCCTTATGAGATAATGCCTCTCATAGCAAATGTGTACAGTGCGAGCTGAAAATGCATTTACAGCACTAAAAAAACAAACTTTTATAACAGCTAAACCAAACGTTTCCAATGTAAATTTCCACCTTTATATAGTGTAAAAAGACATCCTGAAGCCTGGGCAGTCATTAATTTGATTGTCCAATATTTCCCTTATGAGATAATGCCTCTCATAGCAAATGTGTACAGCGCGAGCTGAAAATGCATTTACAGCACTAAAAAACCAAACTTTTATAACAGCTAAACCAAACGTTTCCAATGTAAATTTCCACCTTTATATAGTGTAGAAAGGCATCCTGAAGCCTGGAAAGTCATTAATTTGATTGTCCAGTATTTCCTTCATGAGATATTGCAACACTTAGAAAAAGTGTACAGCGCCAGCAGACAATGAATTTGCAGCACTAAAAAAACGAAACTTCATTAACAGCTAAACCAAACGTTTCCAATGTAAATTTCCACCTTTATATAGTGTAAAAAGATATCCTGAAGCCTGGGCAGTCATTAATTTGATTGTCCAATATTTTCCTTATGAGATAATGCCTCTCATAGCAAATGTGTACAGCGCGAGCTGAAAATGCATTTACAGCACGAAAAAAACAAACTTTTATAACAGCTAAACCAAACGTTTCCAATGTAAATTTCCACCTTTATATAGTGTAGAAAGGCATCCTGAAGCCTGGAAAGTCATTAATTTGATTGTCCAGTATTTCCTTCATGAGATATTGCAACACTTAGAAAAAGTGTACAGCGCCAGCAGACAATGAATTTGCAGCACTAAAAAAACGAAACTTCATTAACAGCTAAACCAAACGTTTCCAATGTAAATTTCCACCTTTATATAGTGTAGAAAGGCATCCTGAAGCCTGGGCAGTCATTAATTTGATTGTCCAATATTTCCCTTATGAGATAATGCCTCTCATAGCAAATGTGTACAGCGTGAGCTGAAAATGCATTTACAGCACAAAAAAAACAAACTTTTATAACAGCTAAACCAAACGTTTCCAATGTAAATTTCCACCTTTATATAGTGTAAAAAGACATCCTGAAGCCTGGGAAGTCATTAATTTGATTGTCCAGTATTTCCCTTATGAGATAATGCCTCACCATAGCAAATGTGTACAGCGCGAGCTGAAAATGCATTTACAGCACTAAAAAACCAAACTTTTATAACAGCTAAACCAAACGTTTCCAATGTAAATTTCCACCTTTATATAGTGTAAAAAGGCATCCTGAAGCCTGGGAAGTCATTAATTTGATTGTCCAGTATTTCCCTTTTGAGATAATGCCTCACATAGCAAATGTGTACAGCGCGAGCTGAAAATGCATTTACAGCACTAAAAAACCAAACTTTTATAACAGCTAAACCAAACGTTTCCAATGTAAATTTCCACCTTTATATAGTGTAAAAAGGCATCCTGAAGCCTGGGAAGTCATTAATTTGATTGTCCAGTATTTCCCTTATGAGATAATGCCTCACATAGCAAATGTGTACAGCGCGAGCTGAGAATGCATTTACAGCACTAAAAAAACAAACTTTTATAACAGCTAAACCAAACGTTTCCAATGTAAATTTCCACCTTTATATAGTGTAGAAAGGCATCCTGAAGCCTGGAAAGTCATTAATTTGATTGTCCAGTATTTCCTTCATGAGATATTGCAACACTTAGAAAAAGTGTACAGCGCCAGCAGACAATGAATTTGCAGCACTAAAAAAACGAAACTTCATTAACAGCTAAACCAAACGTTTCCAATGTAAATTTCCACATTTATATAGTGTAAAAAGGCATCCTGAAGCCTGGGAAGTCATTAATTTGATTGTCCAGTATTTCCTTCATGAGATATTGCAACACTTAGAAAAAGTGTACAGCGCCAGCAGACAATGAATTTGCAGCACTAAAAAAACGAAACTTCATTAACAGCTAAACCAAACGTTTCCAATGTAAATTTCCACATTTATATAGTGTAAAAATGCATCCTGAAGCCTGGGAAGTCATTAATTTCTTTGTCCAGTATTTCCTTCATGAGATACAGCAACACTTAGAAAAAGTCTGTGTGACAGCCTGGAGAGACTGCTGACAGGAGGGAATAGACCCCACTGGGGCTGACATGGGCTAGCTACCCATGCTGGCAGTCTCTGACACTGTGTTCAGTTTGTTGGAGACACCCGCCAAGTGCTACAGAAAGTCTACAAAGAATGACACCCCTACAGCCTGCGAGAGCGGGGGCGCAAGATGGCTCAATGACTGACCACACGGTTACAGACCTAGGAACAAACATGACTACGAGCAAGAACACGGTGCATGAGACAATGGCAGCAGGACACTCACTTCAGGTCTGCACCTGTGGCTGGGCAAAAGTAACATCAGTTACAGGGTTGAAGATCCACCAAGGAAAGAAGCGGTGTTTGGGAAAGCCGAGTCAAGGGCCTCGCATTGACCAATACTTCTTACGAAGTAATGCGTCAAATCAGTCGAGTGAAGCACAGCGACGGGAAAAAACCCAAAGTTCGCAGAGCATCAGCCCCCCTGTCACTGAGGAGGGTATTATAAGCACAGAATTGCAGGAGGTAGAACCCACCCAGCCACAGAGACCTCCCAAAGAGAACAAGATCAAAGGGCACAGACAGAGTGTGAGGTGGCCCAAAACTATTGAGAAGAGAGAGTGGGAAACCGTCAATAACGACCTGGTGAAAATGTTGGAGCAACAAGTGGGCACTGCAGAGAGAAAGCTGGAACACATCGGTGACATCATCTACCACTATGGAGAGGAGCGCTTTGGAGTGAACAGCTGGAAAACCACCAACAAAATACCACCACCAACCAAACCTAGGAGGCAACAAGAGATAGAGAGACTGATCAGGGAAAGAAGGGACCTGCGGAAACAGTGGAGAAAAGCCTCTGATCCAGAGAGAGAAGGTCTCATGCTGCTCCATGGGGACATCAAGCTCCGGTTGAAAACCTTACGAAGAGCAGAGAACTTGAGGAAACTTCGCAGGAAGAAGGAACACACAAGAACCCTGTTCTATAAAAATCCCTTCAAGTTTGTCAAAGATCTCTTCGCTAAGGACAAAAGCGGGTTCCTGCAAACTTCAAAGAAGGAACTTGAAGAGCACCTGGAAAAGGTCTACCAAGACACGAAAAGGCATGAACAGCTAGCCATCCCACATGATATCCCCCCCATTCGACCACCAGAGGTCAACATCGAGACCGGCCCTCCAAAATGGAAAGAAGTGGAGAACATGGTGGGCGTGCAAGATCAGGATCTGCACCAGGACCAAATGGAGTGTCATATAAGCTCTACAAGAACTCACCAGATGTCCTACGCTATCTTTGGAGGCTAATGAGAATCGTCTGGCAGAAGGGGATAATACCAAAGGCATGGCGAAGGGCTGGAGGTGTACTAATTCCAAAAGAGAAGGACGCAGATATCAGTCAATTTCGGCCAATCAGCCTTCTCAACGTTGAAGGGAAAATCTTTTTCAGCGTCTTGACACACACCACCTACCTGGAGAAAAAACGAGTACATTGACACATCCGTACAAAAGGCTGGAATTTCTGGATTCTCTGGCTGCTTGGAGCACACCAGTATGATCTGGCATCAGATTCAAGCAGCGAAGAAGAACAAAGGGGATCTTCATGTCATCTTTCTCGACCTAGCCAATGCCTTTGGTTCAGTTCCGCATAGCCTTCTCTGGGAGTCCTTCAACTTCTTCCGCGTTCCAACATCCATCACTACCTTGGTAAAATCCTACTTTGAAGACCTGCAGCTGTGCTTCACAACACCCGACTTCAAAACATCATGGCAGCAAGTAGAAGTAGGCATCATGGCAGGTTGCACGATCTCACCCCTGGCCTTTACAATGGCCATGGAGGTCATCATCAGGGCCTCAAAATGGGTGGCGGGGTGAGCGAACCAGGAACGGGATCCGCCTTCCACCGTCCGAGTATATATGGACGACATGACCACTCTGACCACCACTGCAGCTTGCACCAGGCGGCTACTTGGTAAGCTGCAGGAAAACATCAGCTGGGCCCGGATGAAAATCAAGCCGAACAAGTCACGTAGCATCTCGATAATCAAGGGAGAGCTAAAAGACGTGAAGTTCTGCATTGGTGACGAACCAATACCAACGGTGGCAGAACAACCTGTCAAAAGCCTGGGCAGATGGTATGACTCAAGTCTTAAGGATAAAAACCAGGTGCAGCAGCTAAGACAGGATATCATCAACGACCTGAACAACATCAACAAGACTCCACTACCAGGGAAGCTCAAGCTCTGGTGTCTGCAATTTGGGCTTCTCCCTCTCGTGATGTGGCCACTCACTGTCTACGAGGTCCCACTAACAACTGTGGAGAAGATGGAGCGAGCCATCACAGTATATGTGAAACAGTGGCTTGGTGTCCCACGCTGTCTGAATAACATCAGCCTCTATGGCAAAGGAGTCCTCGAACTGCCCATCACAAGTCTCACTGAAGAATACAAGTGCTCTAAAGTGAGACTACAGATGACGCTGACGGACTCCAGAGACCGGACCATCAGTGAAACGGCACCACCCCTGTCAACTGCACGGAAATGGACACCATCCAGTGCAGTGCAGCATGCCACAGCAGCCCTGAGGCACAGCGATATTGTGGGACACGTCCAGAGGGGAAGAGGAGGCTTTGGCCTTACAGCAAGCAAACCAACTTGGTGTAAGGCCTCAACCGCAGAGAGGAAAAAAATGGTCGTGGAGGAGGTGCGCCGCCAGGAAGAGGCTGAAAGGTCTGCAAAGGCTGTCTCGCTTGCCAAGCAGGGACAGTGGATGAGGTGGGAAGGCCTGGAGAAAAGAAAGCTTGGCTGGAGGGATCTCTGGGAGATGGAAGCTAGCAACATCAGCTTCATCATCAGAGCTACCAATGACGTGCTGCCATCCCCAAAAAACCTCCACCAGTGGTATGGCGAAGATCCAACCTGTGCCCTCTGCCCAACACCAGCAACTCTCAAACACATCCTGACTGGTTGTAAGACCAGCCTCACACAAGGCCGCTATACCTGGAGGCACAACCAGGTCCTCAAGAGCTTGGCAGCAGTGCTTGAAAGCAGGAGAACTACCATCAACTCCTTGCCCTTAAGAGCCACCACTACCATTACAGCACCAAAATTTGTCCGAGAGGGACAGGAAAAGCCCAACCATCCTTTTCTCAAGCCAGAAGTTGGTCAGCTAACCAAGGCTTGGGATTGGAAGATGCTGGTCGATATAGGTCAGCAACTAATCTTCCCAGCAGAGATTGCAACCACCACCCTAAGGCCAGACTTAGTGCTGTGGTCCCATTCATTTAAGACTGTCTACATTGCAGAGCTCACAGTCCCGTGGGAAAATGCAGTTGAAGAGGCCTATGAGCGTAAGAAGTTGCGCTACACTGAACTGGCGGCGGACGCACAACAACGAGGGTGGAAAGCCAAGGTCTATCCCGTCGAAGTTGGATGCAGAGGGTTTCTGGCCTCATCAACCATCAAGCTGCTGAAAGACCTGGGAATCCATGGACAGGCTCTGCGGCACACAGTCAGATCGCTCTCTAAAGCGGCTGAAAGAAGCAGCCAGTGGATCTGGATGAAGAGGAAGGACCCCTACTGGGCTCATAGATCAGCAACATGACCCCCGTCCCCCCTCCCCATCCCACCACTAATCTGCGTCATCCCACTTGAGTACCCAGGGCAGAACCATCCACCACAGTTAATTGGGCATGGGACATAAGCGCGGGCGTGATCAACCGGCCGCTGGCCACCATCGATGAGGGTGTCTAGTGATAAAGGCCGAAACACCCAGTGATTTGATGGAACACTACTGACGATGTGTCCCAAATTGACATCTTTCCCATTCCAACCATGAGACACAACCCCCATGCCACTCTCCATAGCAAGCCTAACCTCATGAGAATACCATCTATCGGCACAATGGACAGTTTACCATCACGTCCATGTTTTTATGATTCTGCTATGTGAGGCATTATCTCATAAGGGAAATACTGGACAATCAAATTAATGACTGTCCAGGCTTCAGGATGTCTTTTTCCACGATATAAAGGTGGAATCTTTCATTGGAAACGTTTGGTTTAGCTGTTATAGAAGTTTGGGTTTTTATTGTGCTGCAAATGCATTTTCAGCTTGCGCTGTGCACATTTGCAAAGTGAGGCAATATCTCATAAGGGAAATACTGGACAATCAAATTAATGACTGTCCAGTCTTCAGTATGTCAGTTTACACTATATAAAGGAAGAAATTTACATTGGAAACGTTGAATTAAGCTGTTATAGAAATGTGGTAGTTTAGTACTGCAAATGCATTTTCAGCTCGCGCTGTACACATTTTCTAAGTGAAGCATTATCTCATGAGGGAAAGACTGGACAATCAAATTAATGACTGTCCAGTCTTCAGTATGTCAGTTTACACTATTGTTAGGTTGAAGATATATTTTATCCCATATTTTACTCTATTAGTATTGCAAAAGAATTGTTCCACAGCGTGACCTATGTTTGACCATATGGATGAGAAGACTTCAAGAGAAGCGGATGCCTGAAGACAGGATCAACGTCTACAACATCAAAGGAGGTGTGCCGAGACACACCTCTGAACCAAAAGGACTGAGACTTTAGTGCCAGAGCACTAAAAGGCATATCTGCCTTTTCAATCAGTAAATGACTGCCATTGATGTCTGTCTTTCCTCTTGTGTCTGAAATGTTTACATGTTCCTGCTGGTGCTCCCCCCTTCGTTCCTTAGTGCAAATACATTGTATTGTTTAGGGACTTCCCAAATAAAATAGAGGGCTCGGCGGAGTGTGCTCCAGAACGAAGTTGGAGATGTAACTGAGCACACCTCCATTCGTTCTCCTCGCGAGTAAAAGATCAACTCTTGTCTTCCTTTCATTCATTTTGCCTTTGTTCAGTGAATGCTTAGGTGATTGAACCTGACATTATTTTGGTCCTTCGAGCGGGAAGCCAAGATACCTGAGGATTCCAGCGGGTGTGGTGAACTCCAGAAAGACCATGGCCATGGCAGGCTCACTAGAGAGAGCCTAAAAATCCTTTTCCAGGACTGGACCTCACCCCACCAGCTGGGATCTGACGGTTGACGGCGATCCAATGGAGGGAAGACAACAGTGGTGAGATATTTTTTTTTAGGGGGGAAGTGACTGACTGGAGGTCATTGCGCGTTAAGAATAAATAAATAAGTGTTCAGAATAAATAAATGAGCATTAAGAATAAATAAATAAAAATAAAACATAAAAAAGAAAAAAAAGCAAAGAAAGACATGAAGTAGAGATGAAATAAGAAAAGAGAAAGAAAGAAAGATAGATAGAGAAAAGAGAAAGAAATTGTGTATAGATAAGAAATCCTGTGCATACTAGTCGATGGCAGGTCCATGAAGGACAGTGGAGTGAGAAATAAAAAAACCCTGTGAATACTAGTCAATGGCAGGTATATGACGGCGGAGTCCGAGAAATTCCGTGGAGAAAGTAGGACGGCGGAGTCTGTGTGTACACTTAAATTCCGTGTGTGAATGTTTGCGCAAACCGTATGTAAAGTGAGTGAACGGTGTGATTGGGGATTACAAATACCACTTGGTATTTTATCCGATGTAATACAGTAGGGTTGTACACAGCAGACTGGTGTGGATGCAAAGGCAATAATTCTCCACCTGAAAAGGTTGAACTGAGAATTACCACAACAGGAAATTTGAGTTGCTGTCCTACTGATGAGAAACCAGTTTTTAGAACACCTTAGGTGTTGACAAACTGGTCCAAATTTTCTAAAATGGGGATATTAGGTAGTAAAATAAAACCCAGGGATACGCTGCAGTGTAGAGATTGGAAGTTCATCGAAAAACAGGATCCTGATAAAACTCAGTATTTAGATACATGGATAACTGAACATGGCTTTAATGGTCAGTTAAATACACAAAAAATAGCCGCATTGCAGGGATCAATCATAGGAAAGACGAAAAAGACCCCAAAAAGATGAAGAAAAATGGCTTTGAGGAAACAGAATATTGGATGAGGGTAGCCTTAAAAAGAGAAGAGGGATACAGGAAACAAAAAGAGAATGAAAACAAAATAAGCAAAGGAAAGGAATGCGAAAAGTCAGATAGAGCAAATTACACTGAAATAGGAAGAGTAAAACAAAAGGATGATGAGACTTTTGAGCAACACAAAGTGAGAATGACAGCTGTGTTTAAAAATCACAGCGGGCTACAGGAAAATGGTAATGTAAATGGGCCATTTCAACAGCAGTTGAAGAATGCTTTACATGCAGGCTCAAGAGAGGTAATTCATAAGTGGGTAAATAAACATTTCATTTGCCTGCCAACAGGTACCCTGGAGGAGTATGTAAATCACGCCCTCCATGCTGAGAAGATAGAAAATAAAAAGAAGCAGAGGTCTATAGACAGGACAGGTCAGGTAGGACAGGTAGGACAGGAGGTCTTTTATCGAGGTGGAAAGGGCCTAGGTAGCTTTAGAGGACAAAGGGGCAGACGACAGAGAGGAGGAAGAATAGGAAGAGGAGCAAACAGGCAAAATACATCAGGCTGCAGGCGTTGTGGTAAAGAAGGCCATATAGCAAGAGATTGCCCTGAGAAAAAGCAACCTTCAGCATGACTAGGATAGGAAGCATCTAAACAGGATTTAGAGGCTGATCAAGGAACAGATGAGTTTCTAGATGAAGAGGTCCTCCTAAATTTACAAGAGATATTGGCCTTTGATGAAATAACTGAGCTGAAATAACCTTATTGGTAAATGGGTCACCAATTACCTTTTTATGTGACACTGGTGCATGTAGGATTGCTTGTAATAAATTAATTCCAAATGATAGAGCAAGAGAAATGTGTCATAGTCAGATTTGCAAGTGGAAAACTGTCTAGAGTAACAGAATTAGAACCTGTGTGGTTGAGGGACCCAGAAGGACACTGAGTTGGTTGCATGAATTGAAATTAGGTTTACTTTTACAGAACAATGAGAGCCCAAGTTGTGGGGATGTGATTAATTTACAGAAAAAGATTATTGATGGCACAATTTATACTTACATGATCCGACAGACAAGGTATATCATTCTGATGATGGGTTTTACTTAATTGTATACTTGTGTCTTTTTCAGAAAGAGAGGAGTAGGTGTTGTGAAATCTTAATTGAATGAAGAAGTGAGCATGAGAAACCCTTGTAGGAGCATAGGTGTTTCCTGATTTTGTAGTTTTTGATTTGATACCTTGATAGTTTTGAGTGGCTTTGGTAAGGCTACAGTGAATTTGGAAAATTAAAAAAAAAAAGGAGTGAGGAAAGTTTGACAGAGGGCAATGGGTATTGGTGTAATCGTAACTCATGAGTGTGCTGTAACAAAGAGTTAACAGCTCTTTGAAGTTAGATGCTCGTTCCCAAGTAGGGGGAGGAAGTCAGAGAGAGAGTTTGGTGATTGAAGAAGGTGTGACTTGAACAAATGAATAAGGATAAGAATTAGGTTCTGCTGTAAGGATGATTTGAAGAAATAAATATGTTATGTTTCATACTTCAGTTGATGATCTTTCTATTAAGGTAACTGTAGTTAGTAACTGGAATGAAATGCACAGATGGAAATGACACGGAAAAAAAAGATGGTAATTTGATAAGAAGGGCTAGTATTTACATTAGAAATAGAAATAGAAATAGAAATAGAAATCCCTTTATTGTCATTGTACTCAAGTGTGCAACGAGATTAGAGGGCTCCCCTCTCCAGTGCAATACAACAATAATACAGACAAATATATAAATTAGATAAATAAATAAGACTGAATAGGGCATATAGAAACACATCACAATGCTGTTTTGCAAGGTTAGGGTGGTCTCGTGTGTGTGTGAGAGTTCAGTATGGAGATGGCTCTCGGAAAGAAACTGTTTCTCAGTCTATTGGTCCTTGATTTGATGCATCTGTAGCGCCTGCCAGAGGGCAACAGGTCGAACAGGTGTGAGTTTGGGTGGGTATTGTCTTTGACGATGTTGAGAGCCCTTCTGAGGCACCGGGCGGTGTAGATGTCCGACAGCGAGGGGAGAGGGCAGCCAATAATCCTTTGCGCTGTTTTGACTGTCCTCTGGAGCCTCACTCTGTCCGCCTCAGTGCAGCCGCTGTACCAGGTGGAGACAGAGTACGTCAGCAGGCTCTCGATGGACGAGTGGTAGAAGGCCAGCAGCAGCTTCCTGTCCAGGTTGAATTTCCTGAGGACTCTCAGGAAGTGCAGACGTTGGCGGACCTTCTTTACCACTGCTGTGGTGTTGTGACTCCAAGAAAGGTCATCGGAGATCTGTACTCCCAGGAACTTGAACGTGTGGACCCTCTCCACACACACGCCTTCGATGCAGAGGGGGGGCGGCAGCGTCTTGTTCCTCCTGAAGTCGACGACAATCTCCTTTGTTTTAGCAGAGTTAAGGTGCAGTCTGTTGTCCTTGCACCAAGTTGTCAGTCTCTTTACCTCCTCTCTGTAGGCTGTCTCGTAACCTTCCGAGATCAGACCGACCACTGTCGTGTCGTCAGCAAACTTGACGATGGTGTTGTTGCCGTGGGCCGGGCTGCAGTCGTAGGTGTAGAGGGCGTACAGGAGAGGGCTCAGCACGCATCCTTGGGGGGAACAGGTGCTCAGCATGAGGGTGGAGGACGTGTAGGGGCCGAGCAACACAGTCTGGGGTCTGTTGGTCAGAAAGTCCTTAATCCAGATGCGTGTGAGGGCAGGGAGGCCGAGAGTGTCCAGTTTGGCGACGAGGATGTCTGGGATGATCGTGTTGAATGCCGAGCTGTAGTCCACAAAGAGCATCCTTGCATAGCTCCGCTGTTGTTCCAGGTGGCCCAGTACAACATGCAGAGCAGTGTCGATGGCGTCCTCAGTGGATCTGTTAGCCCGGTATGCAAACTGGTAGGGGTCCAGAGTGGGAGGAAGGCAGTTCCTGATGTGCTGGAGAACCAGCCTCTCGAAGCACTTCATAATGACTGGTGTGAGAGCAACAGGACGGTAGTCATTCAGGTGGACGGCTGGTGACTTTTTGGGGACAGGAATAATGGTGGAGGTTTTCAAGCAGGAGGGGATGACTGCCTGAGCCAGGGAGCGGTTGAAGATCCTGCAGAAAACATGTGACAGTTGGTGGGCACATGCTCTGAGGACCTTGCCTGGTATTCCGTCGGATCCAGTAGCTTTTCCTGGGGTTGACCGTGTTCCTCTACGATGAGTGGGGGGGAGTTGGAGCTTGAAGTGCGGGGGTGTGATGGTTGGGGCGAGTCAAAGCGAGCGAAGAAGCAGTTAAGCTCCTCTGCCAGCGATGCACTCGGGTCTACAGAGGTCGTGCTGCTGCCACGGAAGTTGGTGATGCTCCGTAGACCCTGCCACACCTCCCGTGGTCTGTTACTGGCAAGGTGGGCCTCCAGCCTCCCCTTGTAGGTTGCCTTTGCTAGCTTGATGCCTTTGCTCAGGTCAGCACGAGCCACCCTGTACTGGGCTTTGTCGCCTGACCTGAAGGCAGCGTCACGGGCCTTGAGGAGAGCGCGAACCCTGCTGGACATCCAGGGCTTCGCATTTGGGAAGGTCCGTATAGTCTTTTGTTGGGACACAGTTTCCATGCAGAACTTGATGTAGTCCAGTACACAATGCGTGTAGACATCAAGGTCCTGATGATCAAAGAGGTCCCAGTTTGTGTCATGAAAGCAGTCCTGTAATTCACTCATGGCGTCGTCACGCCAGGTTTTCACAGTCTTTGTGGTAGGCCTGAATCTGCGCCTGAGAGGGGTGTACGCAGGTGCGAGCTGCAAGGACAGGTGGTCTGACTGGCCGAGGGGGGCGAGTGGGAGGGCTCTGTATGCGTGCTTGATGTTCGAGTACACATGGTCGAGAGTGTTGTCTCCCCTCGTCGGGCACTTGATATGCTGGTGAAACTCTGGGAGTACAGTCTTTAAATTGGCCTTATTAAAGTCTCCCGCTACAATGTGACCGCCATCAGGGTGCGCCCGCTGATGTTTATTGATGACGCACGCGAGTAGCGAGAGCGCCGTGCTAGTGCTAGCGTCGGGAGGGATGTAAACAGCTGTGAGAATCACTACCGTTAGCTCCCTCGGGAGAAAATAAGGCCGGCATTTAACGGACATGAACTCGATGTCGGGGGAAGAGTGCTTCTCGACGATCGTGCTATCGCCGCACCAGTTCTCATGCACGTAAACACAGAGCCCCCCGCCCCTCCTCTTACCGGTGTCCCTCGTCCGATCCGCGCGATGTAGCGAGCGCCCGGCCAGCTGGATGCTAGCGTCGGGGACGTCTGCGTGCAGCCAGGTTTCCGTGACGACGATCACACTGCTATCGCGCACATAGCGGTTTCCCAGGATTTGTAATCCCAGGTCGTCGATTTTGTGGACCACGGATCTGGCGTTGGTGAGGTGCAGACTCGGTAGTGGTTGCCTATGGGGCTGCCGTCGCAGCCGTTGCAAGACACCGGACCTGCAGCCTCGCTTCTGCTTCCTCTCTCTGCGTCGCCTGCGCCGCCTCCCGGTCCCGATGACCAGCCACGGTGAGCCGGGCAGCCTCGCCAGTTTGTTCGGAATTTTGCGATCATAGCAAAATTCCTCTGTGATGGTTATTTCGCATCGATATCCAATGTTCACGATGTCCTGGCGGGTATATCGATGTTGTGCCTCAGTTGATGCCAATAAGAGCAAGCAAACACTAATAAAAAGTAATAAGGAGCACTGTGAGGGGGAGCTGTTAGCCGCTGCGTCCATGCGCGCCGCCATCTTAACATCCAAGGAATTAAAGCAGAGAAGAAATTAGAGACTACAAATAACATTGATGTGTACTTGTTCACTTTGAGGTAGAACTGGTTGAAGTAAAATGAGTCATAAAGTTAGAAAAATAGGAAATAAAAATAAAATTAACATGCTTAAGATTAACAAATTATTGTAAAGTCTGAGTTCCAAATTATGCAGAAATTACTGTGCCACTGAGTAAAATGATGAATGAGGAAAACCTCTAAATGACATTGTCCTTACACTGGACTGATAAAGCATATTCAGCTTTTGTGAAAGGAAACAAGTGTTCGTATTAAGTATGGCACTGACCCTTTGTCCAGATGCAAAAGGCCTTAGTTTTAGTGTAGAAACATGGAGATAAGATGAAACCAATCGCATACTTCTATTCCAAACTAGACAACGTAGAATGTGCATTGAAGCACTGCATGAGAACAGTTAATGCAGTATCTATTGCTGTAGATATAAGATTAAGATAAAGATGGTCTTTTATTAGTCCCACAATCTGGAAATTGCAGAAACAAGTGCAACCATAGTTTTGTTCCATCCTCTGGTTTTGAGAGTACCACGTGCGGTTTCTGCATTGCTTTTGCTGATGAACATGACGTTTTTGTCACCGGCGGGACATTTATAGTGTATGAATACATTGTTATCAAAACCACATCTGATTATAGAGAGATGTACAACATTAAACCCGGCTGTCATTATTATGTCAGGAGGATGGTACAAAACTAGATTGTTATGAGTTAGTAGAAAAAAGTAACCAAAAGTAAAGGCATCAAAAAGATTCGCCTTCAGAAAACGGAGAAGTGCTATTTGTAGATGGAAATAAATAAATAAATAAATGAATAAAATACTGTAGTTGTATCAAATGACACTGGGAAAAAGAACTTAGCAGTTACTCCTCAAATTACTCAGCTCATGCAACAGAATTAGTATCTTAAACAAAAGCGTGTAAACTAAAGAGAGTAAATTGTGTTACTATTTACACATATAGTCGTCTTAAAATGTGTAGCGCATACATTGCATAAGTGTTTTCCTTGAATACACATTGCAGACAATACAGCTAAAGAAGCTGTTGCGGACATACACGTTTTAGTGATAGAAGTCCCAAAGTTAAACAAAGGCTTTGGAGGAAAATGGTGTAACATCGCTACGTGATCTCTGTATGACCAAACAATAATCTTTACAAATGGGCTGCTATATTGAGTCATGGGATAACACATGTCTCAACAGGGGAAATGGTGCATCAGATATTACGTTATTATACGGCTTACGGCTTTAATGCTTATTCGAAACATTTTTGTAGGGCATGTTTAACGTGTGCGAAACACAATTCACAAGGTAATTTGAGTCCACGCAGAGGACGCTTTCCTACACCACAATATCCATTTCAAATGATTCATATGGACTTATTTGATAAAAACCAAAGTGAAGAAAAAAAATAAAATAAATGTTTGGTCATCATAGATGTGAATTCGAAATGGTTAGAACTCTTTCTAACCAACAAATCCAGATGCATTGACAGTGGCAAAAGTACTTTGTAAGGATATCATTCCGAGATATGGTATTCCTGAAAATAATAAACAGTGATAATAGTACCCATTTTGTTAACTAACTTGTGAAAGAGATAGGAATGTTTCACGTTGATTTGAAAGATAATTGTGCTTACCACCCTCAAAGCTCTGGATTGGTGAAAAGAATGAACAAAAAAAAAAAAGTGAAAAGGCTATGCATTGAGGAAACGGGGAGGCAGTGGACACAGTGTATGGAAATTAGTAAAACTGTTTGTAAAAACGACAAGCACTGTGACTTTCCATTGAATGTTATACGAGTCGCCTCTCTGTCCACTTTTAAACCTCGCTTGAAGATGAATATTCGGGCCTTTGACTCAGCATGAGACTGTTGCTGTTCTGTTGTTTTTCTGGTATCTACTGTAAATGTGTTTATGTGAGTTAATTTGAGTTATATACAGAGAGTTGCACTGTATTGTATTTCATTGTATTTAGGACCGAGACGTTGTAAAACATTGTTTGGAAGGCCTTATAGAATACCTCAAATTTAAGAACAAATGGGAAATAGATGCTGAAGCAACTTTAGCTGACTACATGTGAAAAGTGTTAGAAAAACAAAGACAGGCACAAATTTAGAGTGGTGAGGATCTTTCTGTCTCCTAGCAGGGCACTAAACTAGTGGAGCCAGGAGACTGGATGCTTGAAAGAAGTTTGAAGATAAGACATATGTAATTACCCAAGGGGGA
The DNA here is from genome assembly GCF_059441095.1 of Idiotropiscis lumnitzeri. Lineage (NCBI taxonomy): Eukaryota > Metazoa > Chordata > Actinopteri > Syngnathiformes > Syngnathidae > Idiotropiscis > Idiotropiscis lumnitzeri. The sequence continues at coordinate 418,853 of NW_028283698.1, forward strand.
ATGCCATGTTTAGTTTTATTGACAGCTCTCACAGCTGTAAATATAGTAGAAGAGTCAACATTGGTTCATTTGACACATGTAAAAAGGTCATTTTGGTTGAAATCTCCTACAAAGGAGATGAGCGGAAGTCTGATGATAGGGTGGTCTTATTTCATAAGACACCAGACTAAGTAGAGGGGATATTTCAGACAAAATGACCCTGAAGTGGTTAAAAGCAGCTGTTCTATGTTGGATGTATACAATTTTATTCTGATATTTTTGTTGTTGTGTTATATGTGGGAACAACCCAGAGTTACATAAACAAACTATGATGTGACTATAGTACAATACCAACAGTAAGAATCCCAATTACTAATCAAAATGGATTTGCAAACACCAAGCAGATAATTGAAAAAAAAAAAGTGATGGGACATATTTGTGGAGCTTGGACGACATGTTGATAGATTTGAGTTGGAACCATGAGTAATACTCAAGTGGGCAACTATTGGTCCACAGAACAAAGTTACAGGAGAAAGTCTGTACTTTCGTGAAAAGATAGCAATTGGACAACGAGATATCCAAAATAAGCAAATGAAATTGTATTATTGATATTATATTAATGCTTATCTTGATAATACATGTATGGATTGGGTCAGCGTGTATCCTGTGACTAGAGTTGATGTAGATGAACATGTTTTCTATGATAGTTGCTCTTGAAAATTTAAATAGCATTAATGTTGCTGACAGAGCTAAGCGGTTAGGAATCTTTTCACCACCACTGTGTCTGGTTTTGATAGTGGTTGAAATAAACTTCAATCACTATCAAGAGGGGAAATCTGGTGGTGGTGTGGATATGATAGATCATTTGATAAATCACCCAAAAATGTAAAAGGTTTTGAGACTTAGTGCATATCTGTATGTGTTTTTCATAACTAGGCCCTGCTTATAAATTATTGGTAGTTTCTGGAGAGTGCCATTTCACAAAATGTAATTGATTGATCGTAAATGGTATGTTTTATATTGTTTGTTAATAAACTGTGTGAACTGTCCAATGTCATGACAGGACATCGGTGACGTTAAAAAAGAGAAAGCAGAGTATCACGGCAAAAAAAAAAAAAAAAATGATTCAACATACATGGAAGCCATCGGTGTTCTCCTTAGTGTAAGTAAGTAAGTAAGTGTAAATTAACAGATCAAGTAACAGGATTTGAGTCCTCGAACGAAGAACAAAGAACGCAGACAGGTCAACTGCATCATCACAACGTGCAAAAATTAGGTAATTGGACGCAAAGTGGGTTTGAAACTGTGCATGAACGGCTATCAACCAATCTCTAATGGCATTCCGAAACAGGATGACTGTTGATGTATTGTTGAATGAGAGAGGTGGTGTTTGTGCTATGTTCGGTGAACAATGTTGCACATTTATTCCCAACAACACAGCGGTGGGTGGTCGTCTAACCAGGGCCATAGAGGTCTCAGGACTCTTCATGGTAAAATGAAAGGACAACTGGTCTGTGTATATATATATATATACACATATATATACACATATATATATATATATATATATATATATTTGTTACTTTGGAAAAAAGACATTAAATTGATGTAATTTTGTTTTAGAAAAATGCTGTAGTTTTTTTCTCTGAATACAACCTACAAACGGTTAAAAAGGACATTCTGAAATGGGTTTTTTTTGGGCTATCAAATATTTAGTTTGACACTCAAACCGCACACTATTCGTGTCAATTTGTTTGGTTCTATCTCCATGAGTATTTTTTTGTGGTGCATCAAAAGCGTGTTTTAACTTACTTAGGTAAGACAGGTTTAGTGGAGAGATGAGGCCAAACAGCATCACACATCTATGTGCAAGAGATGGCAACTGACAAAGAACCTTCACACCTACAATAACTGCCCCGATGTAATGTGGTGGCTGAAGATCCTCTTCCTCCCGGACAACAAACACCACCATGGTGCACTTGGCAGGCTCTTGATCCAATTCATCCTACAGACCACCATGATAAAAGACAAATTCATTAGAGTTATTTAGATGAAATTTTTTTCCACCATGAAAAAAAAACAAACAACATATATATGTGTGTGTGTGTGTGTGTGTGTGTGTGTGTGTGTGTGTGTGTGTGTTTATATATATATATATATTTTTTTTTTTTTTTTTTGGAAGCATCTTTCAGGACACTCAAGGCCGCTGTACAGAGTAAAATACGAAAGTAAAAACACAAATACGGGTAGAAACACCAACACGTAAATCAAGCAGGATAAAATACAATAAAGTGGATGAGGGACATATCTGGAATTGGAGAGAGTAATTAAGGCGGAACAGATTGGTTTTGAGTTTAGTTTTAAACACAGGGAGGGTGGTGCAATTACAGAGGTCAGGTGGAGAGAGTTCCAGAGCTGGAGAACCGAATCGCTGAAGGCTCTGTCCCCCATGGTGGCAGGCAAGGGGTGGAGTGAGGAGGATGAAGACCGGAGAGCGCGGGATGGAGTGGGAATATGGATGATGTCTGAAAGGTAGGGAGGGGCGAGGTTGTGAAGAGATTTGAAAGTCATGTGTCATGTCATTATCCACACCGCTTATCCGGTACAGGGTCACGGGAGGGTGCTGGAGCCTATCCCAGCTGACTACGGGCGAAAGGCGCACTACACCCTGAACTGGTCGCCAGCCATAGATTTGAAAATATATAGAAGAATTTTGAAAATGATTTGTTGATTGACTGGAAGCCAGTGGATCTGCTGAAGGATGGGGGGTTGATGTGATAGGTGGAAGGTGATTGGAATCCATTGCACATCCTTGAGGCACCCTAAAGCTCCCGTATGTCTGTCACTGAGTCTTGAATTTTTACTTAGTAAACTGAATTTGAGCATATGCAGTATTGAATTTTTGGTGAGGAGACCTTTTTTTTGAGGAATTAAAAACGCATTTTAAAGTCCTACATTCAAGTTTATTGGGATATAGTTCTTAACAAAAACATTATGATCGAAAAATTCAGAATCAAATTAAAAATATACAATTTATGTAATTCGAATTCAGTTTTTCAATTCAATAATTCAGTGTTCAATTCAAAACATTCAGGTTTCAATTCAAATATCAAAGTTAAGATATTCACATTCAAATAACCAATATTCAGATTTAGTTTCAAGTGGGACAAATATCAGACCATAGTCCAGCAATTAATCCAAACTCTGTGTCAAATTAAGTGATGATTGTACTGCCTTTATTATTTTAGAGGAGGAGTAATACCTGCTGCTGTATCTTCTAGTGCTGGACGATTAATCAAAATTTAAATCGTGATTTAGATTTCTTAATTTTGAAAATGTTCTAATTGAGGGAAAAATGTTTCAGATTAAGAAAGAGTTCAAACAAATTACATATGTTCAATTTGAGAGAACCTGGCTAACCAAGATGGAACTTTACACCCTGGAATTGAAGGAGATACTTGGAAAAAAAGGCCGAGTTACTGGCACTGAAATAAGACCTATGCTCAGTTCACTCAGTCATGTAAGAGGGTTGTGTTTTATTACTGCAAATATAATTTGCATCAAACTATTTTGGATAAGTCCATCATAAGCATTAACAGAATAAAACAATAAAAGATCTGTTAGAGCTTATGGATATCTTGCTATTTTTTTTATTTAAAGTTGAGATGCACTTTTTGGGATGTAAGCAATGCATATGTGAGCTCTTATTTATTTAAGACACTTAATCATCTTGTGTCTTTTTAAATAGCAAAACGTTGAAGCTGGAAGGCATAATCCATTCCTTGATGAAATTCCTCGGACAGTCTGCAGAGGAACTCATCACGGACTACCAGGTAAATTACAACAGTATTACGTTTTTAAAGCTGCAATTAACTCATAGACTGTGCAGCAAACATTTTTATTTGTCACAATATTCAAATAAATTAATTGCTGCCAGTATGTGACCTGCTCTGGCTAAAGGGTTGGCATTTGGCAAAGGTTACTTTCGGGTAATTGACAAAATAAATCAGAAGGTCCAAAGTTTCGATTTTGAGATTTCGACAAAAATCCTATCCTTGAGGTTGAGGTTTCTATTTTAATTTCCGTTTTCATTGCCCTTTTTATTTATTTTTTGATTCTCATATATGCTGTTATAAACATGTAATGCAGATTGCAAATACTGTCACATATCACTGGTGTCCGGCTGAAACATGTTGTCATAATTTGAGTAATTTCATGTTTTTCTAGATCTAATCTATTGGTCAATCCACACGAGTGGGTGTTACTTGTAAATATTACTGACCAATCTCAAATGTTGAAAATGGTTTGCTCTCTTTGGATGATGCAGTGTTAATGATTGCAAAAACGTGCCATTGGAAGTCTCCTGCAAGGTGAAGATTCTGGAGCTTCTTGGATACTGCCTGAAGACAGCGATATTCAGAACTATAAAAAGCAAACACAAATTTGGGACATTATGCACCTAACCATGGATGTATATGCTCTTTCAGGAAGTCAGCAGAGAACAAGCAAAAGAGGACCAGGCCAAGCAAGTACTGAAGGTCTATGTCAGGGGTGTCAAACTCATTTTTATGGACGGGCCACATCGTAGTTGTGGTTTCCCTCAGAGGGACTGTGAACCCATATAAATTGATTGGAAAGCCAGTTTTGAAATCAGAAGCTAGTAAGTAATTGTTCAACAATTTTTCAATTTATTTTAAAAGGGGAGGATTGGTAACAAATAATTGGCAATATCTCATATCTCAGTGTTGTTGTGAAGAAAATATGCTAGAAACAGGAAGTTGATGCAGATGATTTGCCCTTTGCGGGCAACATAAAATTAGGTTGTGGGCCAGATCTGGCCCCGGGCCTTGAGTTTGACACACGTACTCTATGTCTTCCAAGCAAGTGAGGGACAAGAAGACACATCCCATGCCTCTGTTTCCATTGTTGCTTAAGAAAATGAGGTTGTGGAAATGTTGCCAGTCTCCTGCTCATGGGAATTAACTATGCGCTGAACTTACTAAATTTGCAGTACCCGTTTGAGGTGCATCAGAAGCTCTTTCTTGAGATAGATGGCCTGAAACTTGCACTCGGAGTCCATTCCCTGACTCTCCATTGAATGTTAGGCAAGCCCCCTCTCTGTCCACTTTTAAAACGTTTTGAAGACACATTTTTATTCTTTAGCTTTCGACTCAACATGTGACTGTCGTTGTTCTTCTTGTATCTACTGTACGTGTTTTAATTTGTGTTCTAATTTCCTGCTAATTTATACAACACCGTATGAAAAACACTTTGTTACAGCTCCAACTATTATAATTGCAAGTTATTTGTACATGGGTATTTCTTGTTTCGTGGACTAATACTGTGCGCAAATGCAAATGCTCGGCCTTTTATCACAAAAAATGTCCGAAGGGCAAGATCTTAATTCCTCCTCTAATATAAAACCTTCCCGAAGAACAAATCGTATAATTCTAACTTGCTAGATTTAGTCCAATGCACGATACATTTAGGCTAACTCGACGTCGCTCCAGTCAGTAAAGCACGCTTTATAGTTCACCAAAATGCATACCGTGAAATTCTTACCTTGTTTATGCGACGAGGATATTATCCCGTAAGGAGTTACACTGACGCTGTACTGCTTCTTTTTGTATTTCTCTGTTCAGGTCGTCCCTCCCGCATTTCGCCCAAAGTCAGACGGGATAGGCGGCAGCACCTCCCCGCAAGCCAGTACAAGATAGGCGGTGTGGAAGATAAAGATAACACGTCCCTCCGTTTGGATCGGGTATTGTGTTTTCTTTAGAGCTTTTGGTTCGTGTGCACTGTGCAACACAGTCTGAGCGCAAATACAAATGCTCGGCCTTTTATAAATAAAAAAAAAATCCGAAGAACAAGACCATCCTCGTCTAATATAAAACCTTCCCGATGAACGAACCTTATAAAACTTGCCCTCCGTCACAGCAAAACAATTTCTGCAACAATTTCATAATCCATTTGTAAAAAGACAACGGTAAGATTTCGTCCAGTGTACGATCAGTTTAAGCAAACTGGGTTTAGCTAGTCAGTAAAACACTCTTTATAGTGTAGCAACGTTAGTAACGCTAAATTCTTACCTAGTTTATGAGACGAGTGCTGTACTTGACTATTTTTTGTAATTTATTATTATTATTATTTTTTTAATGCTTTATAGAGCAAATTGCACCTATGACAGTTGTTATTACCACAGAAGCCATCTCAAATGGTTGCAAACTCTGAGGGTGACTTTGAACCGGAAGTCCCGCCTCAATCGTCATCTGATTGACAGCGGAATCCTGGAGCCAGAGAAGAGAAAAGAATCAGACACGAAGTTGAAGAAGCGAAAAAAAATAAACATCGAATCTCCAAGTTCTCGCAACGAGGGTGACTGTTGGGGTCTGGAGAAGTGACCGGGAGATGGAGAGCCCCGTATTTTGGTCTTGGTAAGAGGGTAACTCACTTGATGTTGACGAGGGAACCTATGCCGCTATGCTATATACCGACGTGAGAAAACTACGGCCCGGGGGCCACATGCGGCCCGTTAAACGTTTTAATCCGGCCCGCCGAATTTGAAAAAAAAAACCTTGTTAATGTTTTATTTTCAAAATAGTGTGGTTTTTCAAAGACAAGCTTTTGTTCACTTTCATTTAAAATTAAATGTATTTTTTTTCTCAGATGAGATGAGGTTACCAAAACACTCCATCCATCTGCTCCTGGTCCAGCCCCTCTGTCAAATTTTAGAACCCATTGTGGCCCGCCAATAAAAAAGTTTTCCCACCCCTGCTATATACTATAAGCTATGTTAATGTCGTCAGGCCATTATAGAGTATTTCTTCTGACATTTTGAAGGAGAAATAATACTCAACGTTTTATTTTTTTATGATGTTTGAGGCATTCTGACTGAAATACAGTTCAATTGAGGTTACCAGTAGTCATTTCCATTACCTGTCAATGTAAATTAGAATGTAACTTACTACAGTGAACCCTCGGTTATCGCGGTTAATGGGGACCGAGACCACCCGCGAAAACTGAAAATCCGCGAAGTAGCGGCGCACCTTCAAAAATGCTTAAAAAAAAAAAAGTGCGAAGTAGCGGCGCACCTTCAAAAATGCTTTTAAAAAAAAGTGCGAAGTAGCGGCGCACCTTCAAAAATGCTTAAAAAAATAAATAAATAAAATAATATATATATATATATATATATATATATACGGGTAGAGAGAGAGAGGGTGAAATTCATGTTATAACAAAAAAAAAAAATTATTAAAACATTTTTTTATTCCCCAGCCATTATTTTTGTATTTATTCAATTACTTCTTTTTGTATTTATTTAATTACTTCGACTTTTACCTGCTGGTACGCCGTCCGGTGTGCCCTGGCATTCTTCATTTATTTATTCATTTATTCATTCATAACTGACAGCCTCGCGCTCCGCTCATGCCCGGGCGGAAGGTGTTCCTCTTCGGCTTAACAACCACGCACGCCGGCCGGTCTCCTCCGGAGCTCTCGCACGGTCCCGAACGGAGCGAAATGTCGCCCCGCTAGTGCCCGGGCGGAAGTTGTTCCTCTTCGGCTTAACTGCCACGCACGCTGGCCGGAGCTCTGGTACGGTCCGAACCGCGCGAAACGTCGCCCCAAATCGTGCCCGGGGGAACGTGCTCTTCTTTGTCCACTCTCCTCTTCGCCCACGTTCTTCTTCGGCGGACGCCAGCCGTCTAACCACTCCAGCGCCCCGTCGTGCCGCTCGGCGAAACTACAATGCCCCCGAATATTTTTTAGACCCGCGAAGCACTGAACCCGCGAAAGGTGAACCGCGAAGTAGCGAGGGTTCACTGTATTGCAACCAGATACCTATAAAATGTCATTTAATTTGCACTGTTTTGATCGCCACTGTTTTGCTCATTGAACAACAAATGAAAAGATGAATCATACACAGTGTTTGTAAAGATAATTGTCAATGTTTTATTAAATGAAATTCCAATGTAAAATTGTGTAATATTGTGTTATATAATGGGTCTACAACATACATTTCTCACAGACAAGTAGAGCTTTTTCTCATGAAATGTGTTGAAAAAAAACTAACATTTGAACATTGTTTTGCGTTACAACATCCGTGTTTACTGGTCATAAATTATTAACTTAAGTTTAATATACACTACACGAGCTGGGTAGCCACCACGCCTCAACCACCATAACAAGTTCGCTAACCCTTTAAGTCGAACGAGGTAGCTAACATATCGGGTTCAATTTGTACCAAAAATATGCTGTTGTGCCTTGTGTCTCTGTATATGTCGTCATGACGTGTCATTTGACAAAGCCTTGTGTCGATGTTAGTTGTCGATGTAACAGTCTATGTTAGATGTCAATGTATGTCTATGTTAGATCTCAATGTGTCGATGTTAGATGTCAATCTATGTGTCTATATTAGATGTGTTTATGTTAGATGTCTATGTAAATGTTTGTTAGATGTCGATGTGTGTAAGATGTCTATGTAGAGGTTGGTTAGATGTCGATGTCTATGTAAATGTTTATGATGGATGTCGATGTGTCTGTTAGATGTCCGTGTTTGTTAGATGTGATTGTAATGGTTTATGTTATAGACGTCAATGTAAGTGTCAATGTTAGATGCCCATGCATGTTTGTTAGATGTCGATATATGTGTCATTGTTACATTTCAACGTAAATGTTGTTCGTGCAAGTTTCCAGTCCTCCAGCCACGTGACATCATGCGCGTCAAAGTGATAACTCGTACATTTCACGGAGGGAAAAAAAACAGACACCATTGGTAGTTTTGACCGGGAAAAAAAAAAATCATTTATTTTTTTCGAACACCTCATGTCTCTTTCAGCGTAAGAATAAACATGACACGACCAAAATAAAATATACCAACACAGGCAAATATTTAAGGAGCACTCAAGAGATACACTTCAGCTCATTTAATCCCACCTATTTTTACTAACGCAAACCCTTCAATTCTAGCGCCCACAGAATAGTGTGCTATAATGCTATAAAAATATGGAGCCTTTACCTGACAGCGTTTGAATATAACTGAATTCCCATTGCTCACGAAAAACTGAGAAACTAAGAACAAACATTTCAAGCACAAGCTTGACTTGACTTCAACAGTTCTATTTTTTCTTTTGTGACAGCTCAGACATCAAAATAATGCTTTCCTTCTATAAAATAAAAACAGCATGACAAAAGGTGCTGAAATAAACTATATACGGAAGTGCGTGAGTGACAGTGTGTGCATGTGTTTTTGCAACGCATGTGTACACCCCGCCATACAAATTACACAATTCGTTGGATATGTGGTATACACTTAAAAACAATTGCCTTGGAGCAAGTGAACACAACACGTCTCACACTGTATACATGCTGTAGAAGGGCTGGGCGATATGACCTCAAATCAATATCGCGAGAAATCGAGCAATTTTACCTCGATAACGATAAATGCACAATAAATTCCCACGTGGACTAAAATCAAAATAAATGCAGGAATTGCATATTGACTGTTTTTTTTATTGACCAACTGGTACACTTTACTTTCAATGAAAAATAAAAGTACAAAAATCATTTGTATGAACATTCCAAATAGCTTGCAGGGTTCGCGGTTAACTTTAAAAACTGCTTGCCCATAGGGCAAGTGCCACTAAAATTTGCCTTGCCCGAGTGGCCAAATTACTTGCCCGACTTGGGCAAGTGACAATTTTTTTTCTCTAAGAATAAAATGTTTATGGTTGTAAAATGTGCGCCACAAATGTAAATAAACATATAATCTGATAAGCATAAATTAATCTTGTTTTCATCATCAACCATGAAACCCTACTCACAAGAGCAAATGTATCATCCTGTGCAGTTATTGAAAATGTTAATTGTAGTTTTAATAATTAACAAATCTGCATGTTAAATTGGGAAAATGATATTACAGCAATCCAGATGATCAATTTTAAGTCCAGGAGAGCGTATTAATTGAGGAATCACATGAGTAAATTATGAGTGTGGCAAATTTAGTGCCTGTGGTGCTGCCTCCATAAATTTCATAGCATAAACAGAACACAGTCACTGACACTATGTCAGGTCACATCATGGAGCTAATGAATTAACAGCCAATAATCAAATATTACTCCCTTCCTTACTCACAACTGAATTGTCTACTTAAAAATATTCGAGCTATTTTAGTCATGTCAGAGGAATCCGAAATGTTCGGATTTGAACGAACTCGTCGCCACTCGTAAACATGCGCAGAAGGTAAGAAAACTTCCGGCTGTCAATTTTCGGCCAAAATATCGTAGGTTTTTGTTGTGTTTTTCAAACTTCAAATGAGGATGCTACGACAGCGAGTTCCAATACTGCGGGATTTATTGACGTCCACTTTAACTCGACATTCACTGAACTAACTGATCCCCGTAGCGCCCGCCCATTACCCCCGATAAGGCCAATGGACCATACCAAAACATAAGGGGTTGTCTGGGTTAAACCATCACCATACAGTGCACACAAACAGATCACACCACCGTTTTCGTCAAAATTAAAGATATTTGGCTGCTTTAAAAAATGCTTGCCCGGTCGGGCAAGTTGCCCATAATTTTACCTTGCCCGTGGCCAAATTTCACTTGCCCCGGGCAATCGGGAAGCGGTTAACCGCGAACCCTGAGCTTGCTTTGCATGACTTGAACAATGTCACAAAGAAAAAGGGTACCTCTTGCGAAATCTTTTTCTGCAAATAGATTGCGCCAAGATGCTCTCATGATGTAAATAATGGCAAATAAAAAAACGCGAAATAAAATGAAAGAAAATGTCAATGCAAGCCAAATAAACAAGTGGGTATTATCGGGGAAAATGTGCCGTCTCGAGTACTCTGCTGCGCAGTCGCCACTTGTCATCTATGTAATGCACAGTTAGGCTCAATCAGGGATCCATGTTGCGACCCGACCACAAGTCGGATGTAGATGCAAAATGCTTGACATGTCTAAGCTCCCGGCCCGATGTAGTCCATATCGGGAAATACGGCTTTCATGAAGCGTTTAAATCCTGTGCGCGCCACGTAACTAGAGGAGCTTTATCTTTAGCTATGTGCTAGGCTATCGCGTCCACCTCTGAGACGTTCTCTCGTATGGTGTCGCCTCCGTTCATGGGCTGTTGTCACTTGTCGAACCTTGCTTCTCACTTTGAACTTTCAGCACAGCATGGTTGTGTTGTGGGTGGTGAGAAAGCTTCTGGATTTGAATCGCCAGCAACGAGAGCGACAGACGGGTGGAGTCACATGACTAGAGGCGCTGTCGCGGTCTTAAAGGGGCATGAACATTGCCGCAGACAAAAGGCTTTTCTTTTTTTATTCATCGAATTTACCGACATGGGCAAAATGATTTCGGTCATTGTAATAAATTTCGGTAACGGTAAATTTTCGGTTTATCGCCCAGCCCTATGCTGTAGCATGGCTTTCTTTGCCGTGGGTGTCAAATATTTTACTTTGTTTTCAGAGTGCTTACAGACCTCTTGGTTTTGCCTCAAAATAATTGTCTGCAAAGCAGTCTGTGCCATCCGCATCATTGATGTGCAGGAGTAGCTTGTTGGTAATAAATAGCTGCAAGAAGTCCGCTGTTTGCCGCAGCATCCAGTGGTCCAGCGCTCGCAGTGAAAGTCTTGTCTGGCAGCCCAAACCATCCCCAAACATTTCGAGATGCACGCCCACTAAATTCCAGAAATATAAACATGGACAAACTTGACATTCTTCCAGATTCTGTCTCTTTGCATTGTTTTGAAGTTACTCCTGCAACTTTTCCACTTCTTCGATCCTCCCCATTGTCTGAAAAAGAAGTGTATATTTTGATTTGAAATAATGACCTCAACATACCAATACATTTGTTTATCATCTGAACTGGATTATTTTGAAACAACATTTGGGATGGACATCTGGGATTTGTTGTTGTGTATATTCAGAATAATCCTTTTCTTGTATATAGCTAAAGCAATAGTCGCTGGCCTTGAAAATGGGTACAAGACTTGACCAAATTAAGATGCCATAAGGTCTAATTTGCCCCTTCTCTACCACAACCGATTTAGAGGCCATTAGTAACAGATTTGAGAAGACCACTTTTAAAGATATGAAGCCAGAGCTCGGCACCGGACCCATTTTTATTATTTATTATAATTTTAATGTATTATTGAGCAAATGACACAATATGTCAGTAGTGATTACCACAGAAGTCATGTCAAAATAGTGCAAATTCTGAGGTCGACTTCAAATCAGACAGGCGGAGACGAGCGCCAGAGAAGAGATGAGAATCAGAAGAGATGTTGAAGAAGCTAATAACAAAAAAAACAAAAAAACACATCAAATCTCCATGTAGTAGCAACGGGGATGGCTCATGGGGTCAGGAGAAGTGAGCGGGAGATGGGGAGTATGAGGTGCCGTTGGGGAAAAAAGTCAGGAATCGCTTCACACTTCTGAAATGCACTCTTACACACCAGTGAAATTGTTGTTGCTCATGCATACTTATGAAACGCTATCATACATACGAGTGAAACGCTCTCATACACACTAGTGAAATAGTTGCTGCTCATACACTCGTCAAATGCGCTCATACACATAGGTGAAACATTCTCATACACACCAGTGAAAGGCGCTCAGGCACAATTGTGAAATTATTGTTATTCATAAATACAACTGAAACATGCTCATGCCCATACACGAGTGAAATGCTTTCATACAAACACCCACACTGTTGAAAATGCTGTCATGAACACAAGATCGCTTACAAATACTAAAATGTAAAAATTAATCATTTATTTAGCAGGGATGCATGGTGGGCGACTTGTTAGCACGATGGTCTCACAATGCAGAGGTCGCGGGATTGATTCCGGCTTTCCTGTTTGGAGTTTGCATGTTTCCCACACGCCTGCGTGGGTTCTCCGGTTTCCTCCCACATTCCAAACACATGCATGGCAGGTTGTTTGGACACCCTAAATTGGTGTGAGTGTGAGCGCGGATGGTTGTTTGTCTTTGTGTGACCTGCGATTGGCTGGCAACCAGTTTAGGGTGTACCCCACCTACTGCCCCAAGATAGCTGGGATAGGCTCCAGCACCCCCCGCAACCCTTGTGAGGAGAAGCCGTACAGATAATGGATGGTGGGATGGCATTCATAATGGACGGCCGCCACGGTGGGCGACTTGTGAGCACGATGGTCTCACAATGCAGAGGTTGTGGGATCGATTCCGGCTCCGGCCTTCCTGTGTAGAGTTTGCATGTTCTCCCAAGCCTGCGTAGTTTTCTCTGAGTTCGCCAGTTTCCTCGCACATTGCAAAAACATGCATCCATTTACTCTGATGCCAATGTTTTCTGTACCTTATGGCAGATTTTTCTCTTTGCCGAAGACTATTAGCACTTGTAGAGCGAGGACCTGTGCCACAGTCGTCAACTGCACCCTAAAATCAGATCATTTTGTATTTTAGACATTACACACTACACAGTTAAAGATGGTCCAAAAAAGAAAAATGGATTAATGTATTTCAACTTACATAATACTCTTTAAAGAGCTGACCAGCTCATTCCCAGAGGTACGTATTGGGGCGTATTGGTCGTCTTTACAGAAGACTCCAGGAGGTAACTCAGGTTTGACCTTCAGCCACAACAGAGTGTTGGGTGTGAGTGCTTCCAAGTCGTTGAGGTCGGAAGATGTCCTTGTGATAGGCCTGCTGTTTATAACTGCTTCAGCCTCACCAAGCAAGGTATATTGACTTTCTTCACCCGAAATTTGTTCTTTTACAGTGACATTCAGGATTTTTCTCACAGACCAAATAAGTCGCTCACAGCTTCCTCCGTGGTGGGAACCTGCTGGGGGATTGCTATGCCACTGAATACCTTTTTGCAGCAAGTGTTTCTCGATTTACTTAGTGTTCCATTCTTTGATTGATTTCTTCATTTCACTGTCAGCTGATCTAAAGTTGGTTCCGTTATCAGAATACATCTCTCTCACTTGTCCTCTTCTGACAAGAAATCTTCGGATTGCGTTGAGACAAGCATCTGTGTCACGTGAAGATGCAATTTCCAGATGTACGGCTCGTACAGCGAGACATGTAAAAATCACGCCGTATCTCTTTACTTGTCCTCTAACCCTACTTACTTAGAATGGACCAAAATAATCAACGCCAATTCTCTTGAAAGGCGGATCGTCAGGTAGCACTCTTCTGATGACTCTAGCAGCTCGAGGTATCCAAAACTGTTGATGCAGATTAGCCATCATGTGGTTCCTTCCAGCGTGAGCTGTAATCTCATGAATGTATCTCAGGACTAGCTTTGTGTTATGTGAATCCTTGGCAAGATGGCTTGCTGTTTTGCTGTTTCAGGCATGGCTGCGTGGCTCAACTGTCCACCAACCCTCATGACACCATCTTGAAGTACTATATTGAACTTGTAAAGTGGGCTACTTTTCTTCACCCTTTTTTGTTTTTCAAATATGGCTAAATCTTTTTTGAAACTTCGCCTTTGACAGTATTTCACAAGTTCTCTTTCTGCTTTATCCAAGTCGTCGCAGGTCAAATACTTTCCTTTGACAGTTCTCTTGAATAAATTCATCTTGCCTTCTTCACCTAATGTGATTAACTCCTTTCTATTTTCCTTTACTCTGTCAGTAAGTCTTTCAGCTTTAGAAACCAGGCTACGGCCTGCTTCAATGCTGTCCAAGACGAATAATGGTTCATCCACTGGCCCAGAGAATCTTTGGGCTACAGTGACTGAATTACATGCACTTGAGTCACTCATTTGACCTCCAGGTCATTAATTGGTAATTTGAAGTGGTTTTTGTGTTTAACTAAATTCCTGGACACTGCCTGATTTTTTTCAGAGCTGTACAACCACTAGAAAGGGTGGTTCCCACAATGTGAGTTTTGCTCAGGTGGCCCAACAATGTCAAAAAAAACAAGTAGGGGTGTGTGTGTGTGTTTGTATAAGCTACATGTTGGGGACCAACATCGGACAGCACACCCACTGTAGGGGACCAAAATTTTTGTGGGGACCAAAAATCTGGGCCCCACAAAAAAGAGCATTGAATTCAGTGATAAGAAGCTCAGGGGGAGGTCCTGTCAAAGTTTCAGGGCTTCCCAGGAAGGTCACAAAAACAAGACGAGTGTGCTAGAAATGTGTGTGCGGAAAAATTACTCAGGATCGCTGTCTAGTGGTCGGTCCCGGTACTGCACTTACGCACACTTCACACACTCGGCTGGTCTGCGCATGTGCAGGACAGTCTGCTTTTTGTCAGGCAGCCACCCTCCCCTCCCCCACAGCCCAACCCGAAAAATTGAGATGTTAGTTAAGTATTTATTCCTATTATTGAGTGAGATTACATATTTTTACTTGGCAGCTGGCACAACAGCTAAGCTTGGAGCACAGTTATTGCAAAATAAAATAAATAAACAGTAACAACAATAACGATTGTTAATATTGTTATACTTTATAGCGTAACCTATTTATACAAATTTTCTGTATGCAATTTAAGTGCAACTAATATAGTTGTGCATATAGATAGCCACCAAACTCCATACATTAGATAAAAATAAGAGCCACGATGTTAACCAATTAACAGTTCAAGAAAAAAGCAGACATCCAAGAACTTGCTTTGTTACTTTTGCGTGGCCAGAACTACAAACCCCAAAGCAGAGCAAACCCAAAACATCAGAGAAAGTACAATACTTTTGTCAAGGAGTGGTGCTGCTGCTTTGCGATCGCTGCCACCATAGTGAACGCGCTCCCACATTCGTGCACACGCACACATGCCACACACCTGTTTTCCACGTCCTGTCAGTCCACTCCGTCGGTCCGCATTTATTTCGTTGGTCAGCCATCACGGTTGGGTGCGCACTAGATCGCTGTTAAACCATCTTCTACGCCACAGTCCTCGTGTTCAACAAACATTTCTCCCGAATTCGCCTACCATGCACAACTCTCCACTTTCAAACCGAGCGCCGCTGTTACTTCCGGGTTTTTAGCGCCAAGCACTTGACGCTAGCGTGTGACGTCATGGCGAAATACTAGGTTTTAAAATAAAAATTTTCTTTTTTTTGTACAGTCTAAGTGCATGGGGTTATGATAGATCGAATGAGTATACCTTTATGTACTCACTAACATTTATGTTGATCATAAAATGTTGTTTTGATGAAGAAAACTGTTATTTTTTAGAATCAATTGGCTTAGGGCACTTGGGCAAACTACGGCCCGGGGGCCACTTGTGGCCCGTTAAACGTTTCAATCCAGCCCCCCAAACTTGAAAAAAATTAAATGAATAAGCCTTGTTAATGGTTTATTTTCTAAATACTGTGGTTTTTCAAAGACATATATATTGTTGTAATGCTTTTGTTCACTTTCGTTTAAAATTAAATGTATTTTAGGACTCATTGTGCCCCCCCCCCTCCCAATCAAAAAGTTTGCCCATCCCTGGCATAGTGGATGGGCCGAGGAGTTTAAAAGGCACACATCATGCATTTTTCAGTCAGTTTTAGCCAGGGCTTGGTATGGGGAAGACCAGCTGGTTTACATGTAATCATTACATTTCCCCAAGTTTTATTTAAGTTAATTGGACAAAACAAAAAAACGCAATATTCTTCTGCCAGAGAGTATGTAATATTCTTCTGCCATTTTATTGTAGAGGGCCATTTTGAGCCCCTAACAATATTATTCAACCAAGAGATCATGAGTCGTCGCCCACTTACTTTCTGAAGTCAGCTGGGATGTCACGGCTGTGACCCTCGTGAGGATAAAGTGGTTCAGATGGAAAAGTAGGACTAAGGGCTTTTTCTCAGGTTTCCATGCGCAAATCCATGTATATTAGGTTAATTGGAGACTCTAAATTCTCTACTCATCAAATGACATTCGTGACTCTGATGGATAGATAAAATAGATTATTAATCTGCCATGGGAAGTCCAAGGTGTCTGGTAGAAAGAAATGCATTCATACACTCATTACACAGTCAACCAAGCAAAGACACAAAGCCTAGGGCAGGGGCGGGCAAACTTTTTGATTGGAGGACCACAATGGGTTCTAAAATATGACAGAGGGGCCGGACCAGGAGCAGATGGATGGAGTGTTTTGGAAACCTCACCTCATCTGAGAAAAAAAATACATTTAATTTTATATGAAAGTGAATAAAAGCATTCCAACAATAATATTTGTCTTTGAAAACCACAGTGTTTAGAAAATAAAACATTAACAAGGTTTATTCATTAAATTTTTTTCAAGTTCGGCGGCCCGGATTAAAACTTTTAACGGGCCGCATGTGGCCCCCGGGCCGTAGTTTGCCCTCGCCTGGCCTAGGGCATAAACACATACATGTAATATCCAATCCGCTTATTCTCACAAGGATAGCGTGCTGGAGCCTACCCAGCTGTCAACGGGCAGTAGGCGGGGCACACCCTGAAGTGGTTGCCAGCCAATCGCAGGGCACGCAAAGACGAACAACCATCTGCGCTCAAACTCACTCACAAATGCAACCTCCACACAGGAAAGCTGGGTCCCGGGATCGAACCCTGCACCTTGGGACTGCGAGCCGGATGTCCTAACCAGTCTTAACTCATTAAATACCAGCCATTTTCACTGGAGCAACCCACTCAATCCCAGAGTTTTCCTGGGTTTTGACTAATATTGCAAGGCCCACAGAATATTGTATTCTAATGCTATATAGACATGGAGCACACCCGAAGAAAGATGAGACTCTCTTCTTTCAACAGAAAAAAAATGTTTGTTCCTATCTTTTTCCATTCTTGAACAATCGGCATTTGAAAATAGCTAAATTTCATGAAAACTCCAATCCCTGGGGAAAAAACTGAGAAAATGAGCTTTTTGTAAACTGATGCATTTTGACCATAATTTGAACTTTGACACTATTATTTATGGCTTTTATGACACCTCTAACATCTAAATAATGCATGCCTTCTATAAAATAAAAAAAAGCACAAAAAATATGTTTTTGATCAAATAAATTTATTTGCACATAACACTAAACGACTGAACTGTTGAACTATGTACAAAAATGAAATACATCAGTGTCATACATACTTTTTTTTTGTGTGATATAAAATAAAACAGTTGCCTTGATGCAAGGGCACACAACATAGTTCACACCACATTCTTGTTTCACTCCGTTTGCCTTTGCGCAAACAGACCCGACACTTTCGTTGTGGTCTGGCTTTGCTGGTCCGTGGAAAATAGGCGAGCTTGTGTTTGTCCACTGGGGTTTGTGTGAAAATAATTGTCTGGGAAGTGATTGCTGGCATCCGCGATGTGCTGCAGAAGCTCATCCGTGAGAAACAGCTGCAGGAAATCAGCTGGCTCCTCAGACTCCAAATGGGCAGCGGCATTCAGTGGTCCAGGGGTTGCTGTAAAGTCGATTTTCCTCGGTTGCCATCCAGTGTGACGCCATCCGGAACCACTGCTTCCTGATGCACAACCTGTAAATTACAGAAATATAAACAATTGGAAATATATATTTATTGCTGCATTTTATTGCTGGCGTGTGAAGTTTCATATTATAATTTACCTTTCTTTACACCAACAAGACGAGGAGGAACTTTCTTGCCGCGGGATGCACAATCTGTGAATTTTAGAAAGTATGCATGATTACCACACCATTCAGTATTGTTGTTTCCTCGTCGGGGAGGAGATACGCTCGCGTCTAACTGCACATTTATGCGACATTTTCTGCCCGCAAGATGCATGATATGTACAATAAAAGCATGAGGGGTAAAACCACATGTTCAATGGTAACTTGCGAGCGCTTACCTCCTCGTTCGGGGGGATCTGGTGAGGACTCTCAGCTGCTTTGGCTATTGTCCGAAGGCAGGCGATGCAGGCCGCAAGGCACGCGCACCCTCTTTAGACGCCTGTTTGTTGAGACGACGACGAAGCGTCATCCTCTCAACCAAAGCGTCTCCATCGCCTTGATGCTTTTAGGAAGCTTTTTTTTTTACAAAAAAGCATTCCTCGATCGTCATTTGCTTGGAGGATTTCATTGCTAACGCTACTAATGCGACTGCTGCTAGTGCTGCCGATGCTGCTGCTACCCACGCTGCTCTCCACACTTATAAGTCTACCCCAGGATCCCGCCCCCCATTTGTACCTCTGGCGCAGATTCAAGGCGGATCTTTTGCACCTCTGCCCCCTGCTGGGTGATTTTTACATGATTCACAATGCGGACAAGGCTGATTCTCAGTCAGAGGTTGCATCAGACCCTTATGTACACTATGACGTAAAAAAGACAGGAAACGAATATAAACATATAGATGTCT
The DNA here is from genome assembly GCF_059441095.1 of Idiotropiscis lumnitzeri. NCBI lineage: Eukaryota > Metazoa > Chordata > Actinopteri > Syngnathiformes > Syngnathidae > Idiotropiscis > Idiotropiscis lumnitzeri. The sequence continues at coordinate 438,100 of NW_028283698.1, forward strand.
TCAGGTACCGACTCTTTATGTACATGTGAAGTTTTGGATTTTTAGCAGCATGTGCATGAGAGTTATTAAGCATTTTGTCCATTGCGGCGAAGGAAATGTTAAGTGAAAACTTTGAAGCCCCGCCCCCGTCATATAGTATTTCGGAAACAAAAGATTTTAGCCCCAGTGTTTGTCCCAGGTCTTAAGATGCTACAGACAGAATTTTAAGGCAATCAGATGAAGCCTTTAGGATCAGGGTGCAAAAGAATGACCCCTGTAAACATGCAAAAAAGGGCAAAAGTCGGACTTTCAAAAATTCATAACTCACTTCCTGTTCATATTAGACGTTAAAATATCAAATTTTTCGCCATGCCCAATGAGACTGCCAAGTTTGGTGAGTTTTTGTGCATGTTTCGGGGGTCAAAAATGCGATCGAACAATCGGAAAAATAATAATAATAATAATTTCAACAAAAACAATAGCGACTTCGCAGCGGTCGCTGCTCAGGCCCTAATAATAATAATAATAATAATAATAAAAGTAATAATATTTTCTACAAAAACATTAGGGACCTCGCAGCCGTCGCAGCTCGGGCCCTAATAACAATTTCTACAAAAACAATAGCGACTTCGCAGCGGTCGCTGCTCAGGCCCTAATAATAATAATAATAATAATAATAAAAGTAATAATAATTTCCACAAAAACAATGGGGACCTCGTAGCGGTTGCTGCTCGGGCCCTAATAATAATTTCTACATAAACAATAGGGACCTCGCCGCGGTCGCTGCTCGGGCCCCAATAATAATTTCTACACAAAGTCCATTGTGGTGACCCGCCCCTTTTAAGTAAATTCAAAATGGCCGACTTCCTGTAAAACCTAGCTCATTGCTCCAAGAGACTTTTTGTAGGTCTTGGTCTTATACATACAGTGAACCCTCGCTACTTCGCGGTTCACCTTTCGCGGGTTCAGTGCTTCGCGGGTATAAAAAATATTCGGGGGCATTGTAGTTTCGCCGAGCGGCACGACGGGCGCTGGAGCGGTTAGACGGCCGGCGTGCGCCGAAGAAGAGCGTGGGCGAAGAGGAGAGTGGACGAAGAAGAGCACGTTCCCCCGGACACGATCGGTGGCGACGTTTCGCGCGGTTCGGACCGTACCAGGGCTCCGGCCGGCGTGCGTGGCAGTTAAGCCGTAGAGGAGCACCGTCCCCGGGCACGGGCGGTGCCAAGCGGCCCCTAAGTTTAACCGAATGGAAGCTCTGGAGGAGGAGGGCATGCTCGCGTCACAGTAAGCCGAAGAGGAGCACCTTCCCCGGGCACGGGCGGTTCCAAGCGGCCCCTAAGTTTAACCAAATGGAAGCTCCGGAGGAGGAGGGCATGCTCGCGTCACAGTAAGCCGAAGAGGAGCACCTTCGCCGGGCACGGGCGGTTCCAAGCGGCCCCTAAGTTTAACCGAATGGAAGCTCCGGAGGAGGCGGGCATGCTCGCGTCACAGTAAGCCGAAGAGGAGCACCTTCCCCGGGCACGGGCGGTGCCAAGCGGCCCCTAAGTTTAACCGAATGGAAGCTCCGGGGGAGGAGGGCGGGCGTGTGTCACAGTTAAGCCGAATTGGAACACCTCTTCCGCCCGGGCACGAACGGAGCGCGAAGCTGTCAGTTATGAATGAATAAATGAATAAATAAATAAATAAATAAAGAATGCCACCTTTCATTTCACAGGGAACACCGGACGGCGTACCAGCAGGTAAAAGTCGGAGTAATTAAATAAATACAAAAAGAATGGCTGGGGAATAAAAAAATAATACGTTTTAATAATAATTTGTTTTTTTTGTTATAACATGAATTTCACTCTCTCTCTCTCCCCGTATATATATATACATATATATATATATATATATATATATATATATACATATATATATATATATATATATATATACAGATATATATATATATATATATATATATACATATACATATATATATATATATATATATATATATATACATATATATATATATATATATATATATACAGATATATATATATATATATATATATATATATATATATATATATATATATATATATATATATTTATTATATATATTGTATTTTCTTTTAAGCATTTTTGAAGGTGCGCCGCTACTTCGCGGATTTTCAGTTTCCGCGGGTGATCTCGGTCCCCATTAACCGCGATAACCGAGGGTTCACTGTACTCCATAAAATTTACAAAAAGCGAGGTGAAACACTCAACCAGGGCTGCTTTTTTGAACATTTCTCGAGGGCCATGGCGAGCCATTTCAAAAAAGCTGCACAACTAACGTATAAAATATTGATAAATTTGCTCTGCCTGATGTGTGTGTCAAGTTTCACGAGTTGTCGTTTATATTTAGAACCTCATAATCAGCGTTGTTTTATTGCCAAAAAGTGCAATGCCACTCCCACAACTTTTCACGAAAAAGGATGAATTTCGTATTGTGACATCCTCATGGCCGAAACAGTCCTCCGAGCATATATGAGGGCGACCTTGTTGAGTTGCACGGAGAAAAACATCCAAGAAAATAACATGTATTAGCTTTTACCAGTTGGTGGCGCTACTACTACGATGAAAAATAAGTTGGTAGATGTCTTCAGGGCTGAAGTATCCTCAAATGTGTACAACTTCGAGAAGATAGGATCATCTGAGTCATATTGCCGGAGCTTTTGTTGCCACAGAGTACAATCTGACTTTTCAGCACCGTAATAGCCACGCCTTTTGCCAAAACGTCACAAAATTCGGCAGAGAGTAAGATCATTGTCTTGAGTCTTTTCTGACTAATTTTCAGTCGGATTCGTCAAAAGGGCACCGTGCAGTATGTGAAAATTAAAATAAAAACACATTTTTGATTCCACTTGGCGGCGCTGTGTGTATAACAAAATAATAACATTAAGATGTCTTCAGGTCGGGACGTTTTATTTACAGGTGAAGGTTTGGATTTTTAGGAGCATGTGCAGGGGAGTTATTAAGCATTCATTTATTTGTATTAGGTTCATTTTGTCTTCTTATTATTGATATTTGACTGATTCATTAAAAGCAGACAATTATGTTTTAGGTTAATTTTTTACCTGACATGTTTCGGCGAGTCTTTCGCCTTCTTCAGAGTGTCGCATGATGGTGTCTTGAGACCCGTCTTTATCAGCTGATGTTCCATGAGGGTGTGACTTACCTGTCAAAAAAATTAAAAATCAGAGCAGTAAAAGAACAAGCACAACATGAACATTACAAATCAGCAATCACTGACCACTGCAAAAGGGAAAACCACATCATGGACCGGGAGAAGGGCAGGGTCATCCGCACCGAAGAGAACAAACAACAGCGCTGGATCAGAGAGGCCATTGAGATCTGCAAGCGAGGCATAAAAACCATGAACAGAGACAAGGGAGCCTTCATCCTCTCTACCACCTGGAGCAGCATCTTGGCAGAGTGAACGGACAGCGGGGGGCGTGACTTGCCTTCATTCTTGTGACAGGTAAGTCACGCCCTCATGGAACATCAGCTGATAAAGACGGGTCACAAGACACCATCATGTGACACTCTGAAGAAGGCGAAAGACTTTCGTATTGTGACATCCTCAAGGCCTAAACACTCATCCGAGCAAATATAAGGTAGATTTTGTTAACCTGCCCGGAGAAAAACATAAACGAAAATAATTTGTATTTGTTTTAACCAGTTGGTGGCGCTACCACTGCGATCAAAAATAAGTTGGCAGCCGTCTTCAGGGCCTGAATATCCTCAAATGTGAAAAATTTCGAGAAGATGGATCATCTGAATCATTTTGCAGGAACTTTTGTTGCCACGGAGATTAATCAGACTCTGCGGCACCGTAATAGCCACGCCCTTCGAAGGAAAGTCACAAAAATAGGGATAGAGTAAGATCAATGTCTTGAGTCTTTTCTAGCCAATTTTCAATCGGATTCGTTAAAAGGGCACCGTGCAGTACGTCAAAATGTAAAAAATGATATTGATTGGCGCAAGGTGTATAACTGAATATAAACATATAGATGTCTTCAGGTACCGACTCTTTATGTACATGTGAAGTTTTGGATTTTTAGCTGCATGTGCAGGAGAGTTATTAAGCATTTTGTCCATTGCGGCGAAGGAAATCTTAAGTGAAAACTTCGAAGCCCCGCCCCCGTTCATATAGTATTTCGGAAACAAAAAATTTTAGCCCCAGTGTTTGTCCCAGGTCTTAAGATGCTACAGACAGAATTTTAAGGCAATCAGATGAAGCCTTTAGGATCAGGGTGCAAAAGAATGACCCCTGTAAACATGCAAAAAAGGGCAAAAGTCGGACTTTCAAAAATTCATAACTCACTTCCTGTTCATATTAGACGTTAAAATATCAAATTTTTCGCCATGCCCGATGAGACTGCCAAGTTTGGTGAATTTTTGTGCATGTTTCGGGGGTCAAAAATGCGATCGAACAATCGGAAAAATAATAATAAGAATAATTTCTACAAAAACAATAGGGACTTCGCAGCGGTCGCTGCTCAGGCCCTAATAATAATAATAATAATAATAATAAAAGTAATAATATTTTCTACAAAAACAATAGGGACCTCGCAGCCGTCGCAGCTCGGGCCCTAATAACAATAGGGACCTCGCAGCGGTCACTGCTCGGGCCCTAATAATAATAATAATAATAATTTCCACAAAAACAATGGGGACCTCGTAGCGGTCGCTGCTCGGGCCCTAATAATAATTTCTACATAAACAATAGGGACCTCGCCGCGGTCGCTGCTCGGGCCCCAATAATAATTTCTACACAAAGTCCATTGTGGTGACCCGCCCCCTTTTAAGTAAATTCAAAATGGCCGACTTCCTGTAAAACCTATCTCATTGCTCCAAGAGACTTTTTTGTAGGTCTTGGTCTTATACATACAGTGAACCCTCGCTACTTCGCGGTTCACCTTTCGCGGGTTCAGTGCTTCGCGGGTATAAAAAATATTCGGGGGCATTGTAGTTTCGCCGAGCGGCACGACGGGGCGCTGGAGCGGTTAGACGGCCGGCGTGCGCCGAAGAAGAGCGTGGGCGAAGAGGAGAGTGGACGAAGAAGAGCACGTTCCCCCGGACACGATCGGTGGCGACGTTTCGCGCGGTTCGGACCGTACCAGAGCTCCGGCCGGCGTGCGTGGCAGTTAAGCCGTAGAGGAGCACCTTCCCCGGGCACGGGCGGTGCCAAGCGGCCCCTAAGTTTAACCGAATGGAAGCTCCGGAGGAGGAGGGCATGCTCGCGACTCAGTAAGCCGAAGAGGAGCACCTTCCCCGGGCACGGGCGGTGCCAAGCGGCCCCTAAGTTTAACCGAATGGAAGCTCCGGGGGAGGAGGGTGGGCGTGTGTCACAGTTAAGCCGAATCGGAGCACCTCTTCCGCGCACGAGCGGAGCGCGAAGCTGTCAGTTATGAATGAATAAATGAATAAATAAATAAATAAATAAAGAATGGCACCTTTCATTTCACAGGGCACACCGGACGGCGTACCAGCAGGTAAAAGTCAGAGTAATTAAATAAATTAAAAAAGAATGGCTGGGGAATAAAAAAATAATACGTTTGAATAATAATTTGTTTTTTTTGTTATAACATGAATTTCACTCTCTCTCTCTCTCCCCGTATATATATATATATATATATATATATTTATATATTTATTATATATATTGTATTTTTTTTTAAGCATTTTTGAAGGTGCGCCGCTACTTCGCGGATTTTCAGTTTTCGCGGGTGGTCTCGGTCCCCATTAACCGCGATAACCGAGGGTTCACTGTACTCCATAAAATTTACAAAAAGCGAGGTGAAACACTCAACCAGGGCTGCTTTTTTGAACATTTCTCGAGGGCCATGGCGAGCCATTTAAAAAAAGCTGCACAACTAACGTATAAAATATTGATAAATTTGCTCTGCCTGATGTGTGTGTAAAGTTTCACGAGTTGTCGTTCATATTTAGAACCTCATAATCAGCGTTGTTTTATTGCCGAACAGTGCAATGCCACTCCCACAACTTTTCACGAAAAAGGATGAATTTCGTATTGTGACATCCTCATGGCCGAAACAGTCATCCGAGCATATATGAGGGCGACCTTGTTGAGTTGCACGGAGAAAAACATCCAAGAAAATAACTTGTATTAGCTTTTACCAGTTGGTGGCGCTACTACTACGATGAAAAATAAGTTGGTAGATGTCTTCAGGGCTGAAGTATCCTCAAATGTGTACAACTTCGAGAAGATAGGATCATCTGAGTCATGTTGCCGGAGCTTTTGTTGCCACAAAGTACAATCGGACTTTTCAGCACCGTAATAGCCACGCCTTTTGCCAAAACGTCACAAAATTCGGCAGAGAGTAAGATCATTGTCTTGAGTCTTTTCTGACTAATTTTCAGTCGGATTCGTCAAAAGGGCACGTTGCAGTACGTGAAAATGAAAATAAAAACACATTTTTTATTCCACTTGGCGGCGCTGTGTGTATAACAAAATAATAACATTAAGATGTCTTCAGGTCGGGACGTTTTATTTACAGGTGAAGGTTTGGATTTTTAGGAGCATGTGCAGGGGAGTTATTAAGCATTCATTTATTTGTATTAGGTACATTTTGTCTTCTTATTATTGATATTTGACTGATTCATTAAAAGCAGACAATTATGTTTTAGGTTAATTTTTTACCTGACATGTTTCGGCGAGTCTTTCGCCTTCTTCAGAGTGTCGCATGATGGTGTCTTGAGACCCGTCTTTATCAGCTGATGTTCCATGAGGGTGTGACTTACCTGTCAAAAAAATGAAAAATCAGAGCAGTAAAAGAACAAGCACAACATGAACATTACAAATCAGCAATCACTGACCACTGCAAAAGGGAAAACCACATCATGGACCGGGAGAAGGGCAGGGTCATCCGCACCGAAGAGAACAAACAACAGCGCTGGATCAGAAGGCCATTGAGATCTGCAAGCGAGGCATAAAAACCATGAACAGAGACAAGGGAGCCTTCATCCTCTCTACCACCTGGAGCAACATCTTGGCGGAGTGAACGGACAGCGGGGGGCGTGACTTGCCTTCATTCTTGTGAATGGTAAGTCACGCCCTCATGGAACATCAGCTGATAAAGACGGGCCACAAGACACCATCATGTGACACTCTGAAGAAGGCGAAAGACTTTCGTATTGTGACATCCTCAAGGCTTAAACACTCATCCGAGCAAATATAAGGTAGATTTTGTAAACCTGCCCGGAGAAAAACATCAACGAAAATAATTTGTATTTGTTTTAACCAGTTGGTGGCGCTACCACTGCGATCAAAAATAAGTTGGCAGCCGTCTTCAGGGCCTGAATATCCTCAAATGTGAAAAATTTCAAGAAGATGGATCATCTGAATCATTTTGCAGGAACTTTTGTTGCCACGGAGAATAATCAGACTCTGCGGCACCGTAATAGCCACGCCCTTCGAAGGAAAGTCACAAAAATAGGGATAGAGTAAGATCAATGTCTTGAGTCTTTTCTAGCCAATTTTCAATCGGATTCGTTAAAAGGGCACCGTGCAGTACGTCAAAATGTAAAAAATGATATTGATTGGCGCAAGGTGTATAACTGAATATAAACATATAGATGTTTTCAGGTACCGACTCTTTATGTACATGTGAAGTTTTGGATTTTTAGCAGCATGTGCAAGAGAGTTATTAAGCATTTTGTCCATTGCGGCGAAGGAAATCTTAAGTGAAAACTTCGAAGCCCCGCCCCCGTCATATAGTATTTCGGAAACAAAAAATTTTAGCCCCAGTGTTTGTCCCAGGTCTTAAGATGCTACAGACAGAATTTTAAGGCAATCAGATGAAGCCTTTAGGATCAGGGTGCAAAAGAATGACCCCTGTAAACATGCAAAAAAGGGCAAAAGTCGGACTTTCAAAAATTCATAACTCACTTCCTATTCATATTAGACATTAAAATATCAAATTTTTCGCCATGCCCGATGAGACTGCCAAGTTTGGTGAATTTTTGTGCATGTTTCGGGGGTCAAAAATGCAATCGAACAATCGGAAAAATAATAATAATAATAATTTCTACAAAAACAATAGGGACTTCGCAGCGGTCGCTGCTCAGGCCCTAATAATAATAATAATAATAAGAGAAGATAAGATAAGATGTCCTTTATTAGTCCCACAATGGGGAAATTTGAAAGTAATAATATTTTCTACAAAAACAATAGGGACTTCGCAGCCGTCGCAGCTCGGGCCCTAATAACAATTTCTAGAAAAACAATAGGGACCTCGCAGCGGTCACTGCTCGGGCCCTAATAATAATAATAATAATAATTTCCACAAAAACAATGGGGACCTCGTAGCGGTCGCTGCTCGGGCCCTAATAATAATTTCTACATAAACAATAGGGACCTCGCCGCGGTCGCTGCTCGGGCCCCAATAATAATTTCTACACAAAGTCCATTGTGGTGACCCGCCCCCTTTTAATAAATTCAAAATGGCCGACTTCCTGTAAAACCTAGCTCATTGCTCCAAGAGACTTTTTTGTAGGTCTTGGTCTTATACATACAGTGAACCCTCGCTACTTCGCGGTTCACCTTTCGCGGGTTCAGTGCTTCGCGGGTATAAAAAATATTCGGGGGCATTGTAGTTTCGCCGAGCGGCACGACGGGGCGCTGGAGCGGTTAGACGGCCGGCGTGCGCCGAAGAAGAGCGTGGGCGAAGAGGAGAGTGGACGAAGAAGAGCACGTTCCCCCGGACACGATCGGTGGCGACGTTTCGCGCGGTTCGGACCGTACCAGAGCTCCGGCCGGCGTGCGTGGCAGTTAAGCCGTAGAGGAGCACCTTCCCCGGGCACGGGCGGTGCCAAGCGGCCCCTAAGTTTAACCGAATGGAAGCTCCGGAGGAGGAGGGCATGCTCGCGTCACAGTAAGCCGAAGAGGAGCACCTTCCCCGGGCACGGGCGGTTCCAAGCGGCCCCTAAGTTTAACCGAATGGAAGCTCCGGAGGAGGAGGGCATGCTCGCGACACAGTAAGCCGAAGAGGAGCACCTTCCCCGGGCACGGGCGGTTCCAAGCGGCCCCTAAGTTTAACCGAATGGAAGCTCCGGAGGAGGAGGGCATGCTCGCGTCACAGTAAGCCGAAGAGGAGCACCTTCCCCGGGCACGGGCGGTGCCAAGCGGCCCCTAAGTTTAACCGAATGGAAGCTCCGGGGGAGGAGGGCGGGTGTGTGTCACAGTTAAGCCGAATTGGAGCACCTCTTCCGCCCGGGCACGAGCGGAGCGCGAAGCTGTCAGTTATGAATGTATAAAAGAATAAATAAATAAATAAATAAAGAATGCCATATAACATGTATTTCACTCTCTCTCTCCCCGTATATATATATATATATATATATATATATATATTTATTATATATATTGTATATTTTTTTAAGCATTTTTGAAGGTGCGCCGCTACTTCGCGGATTTTCAGTTTTCGCGGGTGGTCTCTGTCCCCATTAACCGCGATAACCGAGGATTCACTGTACTCCATAAAATTTACAAAAAGCGAGGTGAAACACTCAACCAGGGCTGCTTTTTTTAACATTTCTCGAGGGCCATGGCGAGCCATTTCAAAAAGGCTGCACAACTAGCGTATAAAATATTGATAAATTTGCTCGGCCTGATGTGTGTGTAAAGTTTCACGAGTTGTCGTTCATATTTAGAACCTCATAATCAGCGTTGTTTTATTGCCGAACAGTGCAATGCCACTCCCACAACTTTTCACGAAAAAGGATGAATTTCTTATTGTGACATCCTCATGGCCGAAACAGTCATCCGAGCATATATGAGGGCGACCTTGTTGAGTTGCACGGAGAAAAACATCCAAAAAAATAACTTGTATTAGCTTTTACCAGTTGGTGGCGCTACTACTACGATGAAAAATAAGTTGGTGGATGTCTTCAGGGCTGAAGTATCCTCAAATGTGTACAACTTCGAGAAGATAGTATCATCTGAGTAATGTTGCCGGAGCTTTTGTTGCCACAGAGTACAATCGGACTTTTCAGCACCGTAATAGCCACGCCTTTTGCCAAAACGTCACAAAATTCGGCAGAGAGTAAGTGAGTCTTTTCTGACTAATTTTCAGTCGGATTCGTCAAAAGGGCACCGTGCAGTACGTGAAAATTAAAATAAAAACAAATTTTTGATTCCACTTGGCGGCGCTGTGTGTATAACAAAATAATAACATTAAGATGTCTTCAGGTCGGGACGTTTTATTTACAGGTGAAGGTTTGGATTTTTAGGAGCATGTCCAGGGGAGTTATTAAGCATTCATTTATTTGTATTAGGTTCATTTTGTCTTCTTATTATTGATATTTGACTGATTCATTAAAAGCAGACAATTATGTTTTAGGTTAATTTTTTACCTGACATGTTTCGGCGAGCCTTTCGCCTTCTTCAGAGTGTCGCATGATGGTGTCTTGAGACCCGTCTTTATCAGCTGATGTTCCATGAGGGTGTGACTTACCTGTCAAAAAAATTAAAAAAATCAGAGCAGTAAAAGAACAAGCACAACATGAACATTACAAATCAGCAATCACTGACCACTGCAAAAGGGAAAACCACATCATGGACTGGGAGAAGGGCAGGGTCATCCGCACCGGAGAGAACAAACTACAGCGCTGGATCAAAGAAGCAATTGAGATCTGCAAGCGAGGCATAAAAACCATGAACAGAGACAAGGGAGCCTTCATCCTCTCTACCACCTGGAGCAGCATCTTGGCGGAGTGAACGGACAGCGGGGGGCGTGACTTGCCTTCATTCTTGTGACAGGTAAGGCACGCCTTCATGGAACATCAGCTGATAAAGACTGGTCACAAGACACCATCACAGGGTTCGAAGTTAACTTTAAAAACTGCTTCCCCATAGGGCAAGTGCCACTAAAATTTGCCTTGCCCGAGTGGCCAAATTACTTGCCCAACTTGGGCAAGTGACAATTTTTTTTCTCTTGCCCTGAGTGACTTTTTGTATGACAAAGTGTCTAATTACAAATTGCATGAATTTTTTGTTCGGACAGTTCCCGCCTAGAAAGAATTAAAAATACGTTACAATCATAAGTGTTGCTTATATAAAAATGTATCATGTATTAACACATTAATTAGGTGTCTGCTGACCCAGGATTATGTTATTGTTATGTTATGTTATATATCAAAGAGAATGTGGAATGACACTGAACGATGGAAGGTGGAAGGATGTGGAAAGATCGTGAATGACATTGAATGATTTGGAATGACACTGAAAGATTTTGAATAATACTGAATGACACTGAATGAAGTAAAACTCTCTGGGAACGGGCCAATTCAAGATAGCTGCCGCACTGTGGGGGAGGCTTTGGTACCAAATTTGGAAAGAGACCCAAACGGTTGGGTCCATTTTATATCAGTGTGGGGGTGAAACGTTGGTCTTGGCGGAGCTGTCTGAATATTGGAGAAGTGAGAAGACAAAGTAAAACAGAACAATTAAAATCACTCTTCAAATACATATTGTTTGGTAAGCAGAGCATGATTTACAGCTCACCATTTTATTGCATGCACCAAGCATGTTATACATTTTTCTGTCCACGGGATGGCGTAGTCAAGAAAAATGAAGCATCTCGAAGCCCATTCGTGTGTGAAGTATTTCCCTGCAGGGCTTGGCTGCTTTATGGGGCTTCATTTTGCCATCACTAGTTTTAGATAGTTTTAATTTTTGAAAGAGCATTTTCATTTTACAGTGAACCCTCGCTACTTCGCGGTTCACCTTTCGCGGGTTCAGTGCTTCGCGGGTCTAAAAAATATTCGGGGGCATTGTAGTTTCGCCGAGCGGCACGACGGGGCGCTGGAGCTGTTAGACGGCCGGCATGCGCCGAAGAAGAGCGTGGGCGAAGAGGAGAGTGGACGAAGAAGAGCACGTTCCCCCGGGCACGATTTGGGGCGACGTTTCGCGCGGTTCGGACCGTACCAGAGCTCCGGCCAGCGTGCGTGGCAGTTAAGCCGAAGAGGAACAACTTCCGCCCGGGCACTAGCGGGGCGACATTTCGCTCTGTTCGGGAGCGTACGAGAGCTCCGGAGGAGGCCGGCCGGCGTGCGTGGCAGTTAAGCCGAAGAGGAGCACCTTCCCCGGGCACGGGCGGTGTCAAGCGGCCCCTAAGTTTAACCGAATGGAAAAAATACAAAAAGAAGTAATTGAATAAATACAAAAATAATGGCTGGGGAATAAAAAAATAATAAGTTTTAATAATAATTATTTTTTTTTTGTTATAGCATGAATTTCACTCTCTCTCTCTCTACCCGTGTATATATATATATATATATATATATATATATATATATATTTATTAATTATTTTTTTTTAAACATTTTTGAAGGTGCACCACTACTTCGCACTTTTTTTTTTAAGCATTTTTGAAGGTGCGCCGCTACTTCGCGGATTTTCAGTTTTCGCGGGTGGTCTCGGTCCCCATTAACCGCGATAACCGAGGGTTCACTGTATTTTTTTCATTATCGAATTTTATTTTTTTCTATTCAAGTTTTGAGTTCATTTTCGTTTACTAAAATAACCTTGGGCTGCAACTACTATCACAGCAACGGCTCATTATATTTTGGCTGCTAAATATGCCAATTTGTCAGAGAGAAGACCGTGACAAAGAATGGCCCAATCGCAATAAACACTCTACACCATACGTTCCTCGTTGACGTGTACATGGGGTGTTGCAGAGCACAGGTTCCAAGCGTACCGATATTGCAAAATTGGGACAATGCGTGTGACGACACCAACTTCCGCCTCCTATGTCATCGAGCTTGGCGGCACGTTATCATTATGTATTTATTTGTAACAATTTTGACGTTGAGAGTGATATTAAAACTTAAGTAATGTGGTAGTTAGGAAAAAACCCTGGCTTGGGACCCACCGGAACAAGCTATAGCTTCATTTGTACTATTTGAGGCGCTCTCACAATCTGCGGCGCATGCACACAAGGTCGCTAAGTACGCTAGCTGCACTGGGACAAAACACGTAGGTGACTTTAAAAGAGTGACCGAAATTGCACACATGCAACTGTTTATCATAATGTCATAATTCGATATGTACATTTGAAGAGAATTTTTTTCAGCATGGGCACAAGAATTCCACCGAACATCGCCAGTTCAATGGGATTTTGGTTAAGTCCGCAAATAATTGTGGACAATATACTTTGGCTGCGCGCTCGAATAATTTTACTCGTATATACTTCAATGAGGGTGTAGTGTGGGTATCGGGATCTTTAACACGCCCTAACACGAAGCTGACTCTCCAACCGCCACAGCCTTTTAATGACGATATTATAAAATAAACAAAAACACTGTTCAACAACATAAAATAAAATAAAAAATCACATCATACTTACATTTATAAACTTTAATCCTCAAGAACATTATTCTCAGGTTGACCGAAAGACGAGGACACGGGAGCGCCTCGGGCATGTTCTTCTTCCTTGTGTAGGCGAATGACATTTTAAGGTGCTTGTCCGCCACCTGCTGTGCTGAACTATGTATTAAATAAGAAAAGCAAATTGTTGAATGTTTTTTCCCCAATGAAGACTGAATTGTAAAATACCCGGAAATGGCTTTTCTGTTTTATTGTGCATTTAAAAAAAATTCAGATTGTCCTTTTTTGTTGAGATAATTGTTGAATATTGAAATTGCACATGTAACTGGTAATTTAGTTTTAGATATTATTTGAACCAGTGGAGGGCCATGCATTTCACACCTGGGCCTTCAATGAAGTCCTACTTCGTCCTACTTGAATAAATCCCCCTCATAATACCATAATTTATGACACCACGGGTGGACAAACAATATACAGAAAAGCACTTAGACAGCACTGACCGAGTGTTGGACGATATAGCTTCTCTTGAAAGGTCCGTGTTGAAAATGGCCTCGCAAGTGAATCTTCAATTTCTAAAGATAAAGATGTCTTTTAATTGTCCCATAACGGGGACATTTGCAGTGTTACAGCAGCAAAGATATACATCACACAGTGGCACCGACGTAATGTAGCCGTTAATGTATAACATTGGCAGCAGGCATTCATAAAAAGCATGCAAATATACACAGTATATACGTATATACACAGATCCCCATGTATATACACACTTACAGCCCACAACATATACAAGTGTAAGGAAACACTCCTAATGCCTGTCTATGGTTCAGAGGGGAAATAAATAAAAACGCTGCAATGATAAAAAAAAATACTGAATGATTGAAAATACTGCAATGATAAAAATACTGCAAGAATAAAAGTACTGTACCCAGCCAACATGTCCAACTGGGCCCCAAATGGGGTAAATGCGGGATTCCTGGGTACCAAGTGGGAATGGGCTAGAAGTGGGCAATGGTACAGGGTTCCATGTGGGCGCCATCTGGGATTGGTGGGCATGGGCTTAAACTGGGCAAATGTTGTGGGTGCAATACGGGTTGTGTATGGGCTAAGTGGGCATGGGTTAGAACTGGTAAAGATAAAGATAAAGATGTCCTTTATTAGTCCCACAATGGGGAAATTTGAGGTGTTACAGCAGCAAAGATATAGCTCACACAGAGTCGGCGGCGTAATGTAGCCGTTAATGTATAACATTAGCAGCAGACATTCATAAAAAGCATGCAAATATACACAGTATAAACGTATCTAAGTGTAAGGAAACACTCCTAATGTCTGTCCATTATACAGAGGGGAAAATGCTGTAATGATAAAAACTACTGAATCTACTACTGAAACCATTTATAGGTCCTATTTGGGTTATGTGTGGGCTAAGTGGGCATGGGTTAGAACTGGTCAACCATGTGAGGGTCTCATATGGGCTGTATATGGGCCAAGTGGGCATGGGTTAGAGCTGGTCAACCATTTCTGGGTCCTATTTGGGTTATGTGTGGGCTAAGTGGGCATGGGTTAGAAGTGGTCACCATTTATCGGTCCTGTTTGGGTTATGTGTGGGATAAGTGGGCATAGGTTAGAGCTGGTCAACCATGTCTGGGTCCTGTATGGGTTATAGATGAGCTAAGCGGGCATGGGTTTGAAAATTTGTTCTGGAGCCTTTTTGATATTTAATGCATGCTATGCTAATAGTAACCACCCGAAGACTATTCTCAGTAGAACTATTCAATGGATGCCAAAACGATAGAGACATGGCCATGGAGCCTATGCTGCGAGATTGTGAAAGGACTAAAATAAGTGTAGGATTTTTGAGGACCAGAAGTCAGCTTTTATTAGGTTTGACATTGATTTAACTTATGGAACAATGCAAATTATGGTCGGGTTGTTGTTGGACTTTTTCCGCTTTTGACTAAGGGACGGGTGTTTTTATTTTCTGGGACTCTTTAGAACAAGCGGCACGGTGGCGGACTGGTTAGCAAGTCCGCATCACAGTACAGAAGTGCAAGGTTCTCCCTGTGCCTGCTAGGGTTTTCGCCGGTTTCCTCCCACTTTCCAAAAACATTCATGATAGGTTGATTGGTCACTGGTCCAAGGTCTGAGTGTGAGAGCGGATGGTTGCTTGTCTCTGTGTGCCCTGCGATTGACTGGCAACCAGTTCAGGGTGTACCCTGTCGACTGCCCGAAGACAGCTGGGATAGGCTCCAGCACTCCCGGGGACCCTTGTGAGGACAAGAAGCAGTACAGAGGATTGATTGATTTATTAAAATTAAAATTAAATTCATGTATTTATCTATGCTAAATTTAACAAGGCTGGACGTTATATTTTGTGAATTTACATGTACCCCCAACTGTGACTTAATAACCCTTAAGGGACAAGATAACATTTTATAATATTCCAGACAGCTAAGATTGTCATCTATGAACTATTTGACAAGGCAGGTCCAGCATTGTCAGCCACATCCAACAGTCAACACAGTTACTTTTTTTTTAATAAACAAAATCAACATTATTAATTAATGTTATTTTATTAATTCTGTATGCTGTGAAAGATCTTTATTCAAAGTATATTTGAAGTTATTTCTACCTTATTGCTTGATTTTTGTAGATTCAAGTTGGAGTTGTCAAAATTACAGATTCTTTTGAAGGCAGCATATTCAAACTGTGAGAAAAGGAGCGAATGCAAGCTACGCGGTCTTTGAGGTGCGGCAGAAGAGCTGAAAGCACGGTGAGTCCCGAACGATAATTGAATTAATTAATTAATCTTGGGTAAATGTCTGGCTCTCATTTTTTAGACTTACTTTACAATGTGTTTTGTAATTTTTCAAGGTTGCCTGTGTTGGAAAACTGCTTGGTGCGTTAGCTAAAACACAGTATGCTAAAATGATAAGTGACGAGAACACAGAGGGTATATCAACAACGTACGTACTCGAATTATTTTGGGGAAAACTTAAGTACATTATAATCACCCTTTTAATAATACTGATAAGCGTTGTGTGTTTTATTTATTTTTATGAGGACCTTTACAACGAGCTACATATTGTTAGCATTGGGCCTACGACGCTAAACACAGTGTCCCTCGATCTCTCTCCAAAATTCTCCAAAAGACTTAAGCTTTCACTCAAATTAATACAATCTACTCCACTCGCTCATTTAAGGCTTTTTTGTGATGTGTTTGATTTGGGTAAGTAAAGCAAAACATATTAACTGTTGAATGTTGCCTGTTATTTAAATAATAGAAATTCAAGATGAAAGTTGAACAGATATTGAAATGCTAGATTGGCTCATTCAGAATCATGCCACAATGTGCTTTGTATGTTTTGTGTGTGGGTTTATCAAGCTCTAATTCAATGCAGTGTCCAAAACGAGCGCGCATAATTGTTGGATGAATGTTGGTTAATAGAGTCAGATAATAGTTAAAATTCCAACAGTTGAACAGATGTTGAAATGCTAGATTGGCTCATTCAGAATCATGCCACAATGTGCTTTGTATGTTTTGTGTGTAGGCTTATCAAGCTCTAATTCAATGCAGTGTTGAGCTGCATTTGAGAGGAACTACGTAAGTAACTAATGTGGAAAAATTGTGACTTCTTTGTGTACTTTTATTTTGAATATTCAAATTTTGTGGGTAAAGGTTAGAGAAAATAAGTTAAAAATGAGAGCTGTACAGGTATTTAAGTTTTTGGTTTGTAAAATACCCGAATG
The DNA here is from genome assembly GCF_059441095.1 of Idiotropiscis lumnitzeri. Taxonomy (NCBI): domain Eukaryota; kingdom Metazoa; phylum Chordata; class Actinopteri; order Syngnathiformes; family Syngnathidae; genus Idiotropiscis; species Idiotropiscis lumnitzeri. The sequence continues at coordinate 455,210 of NW_028283698.1, forward strand.
TGGGTTTCAGCAGGTGAGGCAATGATTGGACAGAGCAAAAGCTATGCTCCAAAATAGAAGTGATTACACCTTCACTAGACTAACCTGCAGCTAATTACATAATTATAAAATTAACACTTTAACCTGGCTTCCCCATCACAGATGTATTCTTTTAAATGCAAAGCTTTTTGTTCTAGCTTTTGTTGTTAAATGACATTCATGCCCAAGTGTCTATGCATCCATTGCAGGGATGTTTTCTCAAGTGACGAGTCTGAAGCCTGTGATGACGAAGTACCATCTACACCTCCCCATGGATTGTCACAGAGAAAAAGCTTCCTAACCAAGAGAGGCGCTGCAGAAGGTCCTTGAGTACGTCCAACGTGTTGAGTCTGTGAGTCTACTGCAGGATCTAATGCAGGTATGAAAATGATGAAATTTTAATGTATTATCTTCAAAATTATAAATAATTATTTAATTTCTTGAAATATAAAATTAGGTACCCTAAACCCAAGTAGGAACCCCAGTCCCAGTACATTCCTGATTCTGGAGCTACAGAGATCAAACCATCCTACTGTATCACTAAATAGCCCCACCTCTAAAACCCTGATTCGGAAGGCCGAGTTGAAAGACTTCAGAGTTCAAGATGGTCAACTGCAACTATGATAAGCCGAATGTGTTCACCCCAAGTCGGAAACTGAGAAAAAGACTCAATTTTCACATGATTTCAGTCCCTTCTATATTTAAAAGAATGTATTGGGGCTTTAAAAATGTGAAATATTTTTACAAGTATTTCTTTTACTACTCATAGGCAGTTTCATAATAATAGTACAATTTGGCATCGTGTATTGTTTTTTGGTTCCATTCAAAATGCACAAGACGTATAGACATATTTTGTTTGTGGATCGCTGCAGCATCACACGAGCGCACAGAGACAAACGTGGCAGCAACTTAAAACAATTAAAATATCGAATCGAAATCGAGAACTGAAAATCAAAAATCTAATCGGGGCTTGAGTGAATCGTTACCTCCCTAATCATAATCATTTTGGTAGAATGTTGGGCTCTTGCCCTTTGAGTGTATATGGCGTTACCGAAGCTGTTCACTTAATCAACAATTCCTTTCCTGTGACGTTTATCATACCCAGTTTAACTGCCAAAATATTTTTAAGTGTGTGATGATTATCTGGATCGAGTGACACCCATGTTATAATGGTTGCAGGTATTGGTGGATTGGACGATAGTGTCAGAACAATGATGGCGTTCATCATGACAAATCCTCTGTCTCTGAAGTACAATCTCTTTGGACATCGTAGCAAGAACAAGCGCCGAGACCTGCCTTTTTCTGATGTTCTATACGGTAATATATATATATATTTTTTTTTTTTTTTAAGGGATTGTGGTGTGAAGACATTTCAGCATGTCCCATAAGGTTTCACAATCATTAAATAGCTTTACTAAGTTGGCTTCTTGTCTTTTTTGTTTTAGGAGCACTGAAAAGGAATGGAGCCACAAAGGACATCAACGAGAAGGACACAGGCAACCCTGTCCAAGTGGTTCATGGGAGCTTGTGATCAAGGTGGGAATAGGGCAGTTCGAGCTCGGAGATCTCAAGGCAACTGTCAGGTTTAAAACGTCCTGACGCCATTTTTAGACTGAAGGTGGCATAAATCCAGACCAAACCAGTTAGAGTTCTGTTTTTGACCATTCGCGAATGGGAGAGGAAGTCAGGAGGTGAAGCAGGCGTCTTGCCAGTTCAATCTCGCGCACTCTCTCTCACTCTCTACCACCCGTTCGGTCTTTTATCAGCAACCTAAGCAGACAATGGAGGTCTGTCTGAAATTCTAGCAGGCAGGCAGGAAGCAATCAACCACAGTAGTCAGTCAGGAATTCGAAACTAAAGTGTGTGCGTGTGTTCCAGTTGTGCGCGTGTGTGCTAAAGCAATAATGTGAGTGTCTGTGTGTGTGTGCGCAATTATAACTGATACAAATAGTGTATAAAAACATGATTAGAAATACACAAACTATTTACATATCCTCATCCCATCTCACATTCCCCCGTTTGTGGGTTTAAATCATGTCCTTACGGCTTTAAGACAGATCATCATAATGAAATCATACAACAGTGTGGTCATCCGTGGAGGGGCGAAAACCCTCAGTAGGGACAAAATTCCCCTCCTCCCTTCCGGCGTGGAACGAGATTCTCATGGTATGTTGGTCACTTGGGAATAAAACATAAAAAAACTTCAATATACCTAGTGAAAAATAACAAAACTGTCTCCACGCAGAGCTTGTCTCCACGCAGAGCTTGTCTCTGCGGCGACTTGATGGAGGCCCTTGCCTCGTTGTAGGAGGGGACAGCCGTCTTTACCTCCCGGATCTTCGTGTGTGGTGTATGTGTGTGCATGTGTGGGGGCAGGGGCAAAAGGGTCCATGTGTTATTTAGGTTTCAGTGTCCAGTTCGAGTTTGTCATTGTCCAGTTCGAATTCGTCATTCTCAACATCAATCAGGTTGTAATGGTACATTTGGGCAACAAACATGCAGTTAATAATCATCTTTGTCATAAGAATAATGCAACATGAACAGACTACAAATAACAAAAATGAAAACCATAATTATCCCGATATATTGTCTTTCAAATTCTTCGTAGTGGTCATAACATCAATAATTGTTTCATTTTATTAAAAATGTAAATGCAGTAATGTTCTCCAATCAAGGCTAAAATTCTTTATGTACGTCATTAATTTCCAAACAATATCTAATCTTTTTGTTCTGTGGCTTCAACATTCGTATCTGTGGCTGGTTGTGCGGTTCCGATGTGCGTGTGGTCCGATATTGTGACTCAGGTGGGCTCCTGTTCGAGGGATTCGCGTTGCTCGGCCTTTAGCTGGAAACCGGAGAAGCTTGTACTGCAACTGGTGGATCCAGCTGCCACGCCCCGCGACCTTTGCTGCCGTCGGGGTCACTGCAATCATCTGGCGAGGGCCATCTCAGCATTCACTTGTCCCAACGAAGTCGTTTCAGCACCTTGAAGAAGAGTTGGTCTCCCACACGGACGTGATTTCTCTGTGGATCAGAACACACTGGCCAGTAATTGCGTCTTTTTTTTTTTTTTTTTTTTTTTGGTCAAAACATGTTTCCCATGTGGACTGGGACTGATGTGCCAGTCGCTGGTGGTTCTGATGAACCTGAGAGTCGATAGGGGATAGTGTCCTAACTTCGGCTGGCACTATCCTCATTGCTGTGATTGAAACACAGTCTGGTCATTGTCTCCTTTTTTTCCCTCATATTCTTGATAAGTCTGCCCTTAACAGTCCCATTAGTGCGTTCCACAAGTCCTGCAGACTGTATGCACAATGACGCTTTGAGTCAATTTTGCAACAACTGTCCCACTTGTTACAACATCATTCACAAAATGCATAATTTTCACTTCAAATCACTTCTTGAAATTCCAAATGTCAGGATAATTTGTGTTAGGTTGAAGATGTATTTTATCCCATATTTTACTCTATTAGTATTGCAAAAGAATTGTTCCACAGCGTGACCCATGTTTGACCATATGGATGAGAAGACTTCACAGAGAAGCGGATGCCTGAAGACTGGATCAACGTCTGCAACATCAAAGGAGGTGTGCTGAGACACACCTCTGAAACAAAAGGACTGAGACTTTAGTACCAGAGCACTAAAAGGGCATATCTGCCTTTTCAATCAGTGGATGACTGCCATTGATGTCTGTCTTTCCTCTTGTGTCTGAGATGTTTACATGTTCCTGCTGGTGCTCCCCCCTTCATCCCTTAGTGCAAATACATTGTATTGTTAGGGACTTCCCTAATAAAATAGAGGGCTCGGCGGAGTGTGCTCCAGAACGAATTTGGAGATGTAACTGAGCACACCTCCGTTCGTTCTCCTCGCGAGTAAAAGATCAACTCTTGTCTTCCTTCCATTCATTTAGCCTATGTTCAGTGAATGCTTAGGTGATTGAACCTGACAATTTGATTACACAACACTTTTTCCAACTGTTTTAGCATCAACATATGTTGTCGGAAACAACTTAATCCATTTTGAAAACATATGAATTACAACCAAACAATATTGCATCTCAAACAAATAACACTGTCTAAAAAAAAGTTTTTTGTTGAAAAGTCTGTATGTGGGAACAATTTCATATCATACTACCCCTCTCTTGACACATGGTTATGCTCGTGTGTCACTCTTATTACTTTTCCAATCAATGAATTAGGCAGCCAGGATTTGTCATCTGCCAATTTGCTGATCCTGTCCTCAGCAATGTTTGCACCTTTGTTCTCCCAATTTGTGCGTTCAATTACTGGTACCTTTTTCCCTGGCGTGGGATCAAATTGTCAAGTTGATTTTCTGTGTGTGTGTGCGTGTGGGGGTGTGTTCATTTTCCCTTTTAGCTGCGCTGTGTCGATATAAAGGCGAGGCAGTTTCCAATTGTAATTGTGTCATTTTCTGTTAAGTGAATTTTGCGTTCACAAATAACTATTTTAGACGTGCTTTATGCACAACTTTTCTTTTCCTGTTGTGGTTTTTAAAGCCCAATGTCGACAGAACGCATGAACATTTATCTTGACTGTCAGTCCACATTGTAACCATACAACTCATACAAGATGGGAAACCCCAAATTTTAATTAGCTCACACCCGCCTACGCTCTTCCTGCTTATCCTAACAATCTCTTATCCGTTGGTATCACAATGTTAGTACTCCCATCGCATAAAAGTCAGTTTGATTTCAGGCTGCGACCTTGGTTCTCAAACACTTTTACTTCTTATCAGTCTGGAATGCGCACCTGGTCTGTGTTACAAGTCTGAGTTCCTCCAGTCGGGAGGAAGGTCAAGTCGCGGTTTGGTGATAATTTGGACGGCTCCACAGTCGTGTGGCGCCTCCTAGATGATGCGGGGAAAAAATGACGCTGGGCTGAAATGCACCGCAACTTATCAGTATAATGTGTCCCTGTGACAATTAGGCCGGCGTGCAATGTGAATGTGGTGGGAAAAGAATGTAATTTTTTGATTCCTTAAAGCAGCAGTGAAAGCTCTTAATCACACTCTAAGTGGTTCTCTGCCACGAAATCCAAATTGTTGTGACTAAATATGCAAATGAATTCATTTTGCCCTGGTTCCTGCAGTAACCCAGGCTAATGAAGTCATTTTTTGCAGTCACTGTTTTGCTCAAATGGCTTATAATAATTTGGTAGTGCGTTAAGATGCTTTGTCGATACAATCTTGTAGTGTATCTTCACAAGTTCCAACATACACAACCCATTCCATGGCCATGACGATACTGTTTTAAAGATTACCAAGGCTTGTTGGACCTTTCTCTGCCACATAAATTACAGCCCTGAGAGGCACTGGGCCTCAACTTTATCTATGAAGGGTCAGGGATTTAATGGGGGTCACCGAGGCGTCCCAAGGAAAGTTTTTACAGAAAAGTGGTCTGGCAATATCTTTTCTCTTTCTTATCACTGACAATGCGCCCCTTTAAAGTTTTGACGTTTGTTTGAATTCGCCCGTGCTTATTAATTCTATTGAAGTCCAATTTTGTCAGTGTATCACGGCCTAATGAGTAAAACGCATGTTGATGTAGAACTCCTTCTACACACACTTTTATGTTTGACTTTTTACGTCACGTGATCCTCCATTGCTACCACAACTCGTCCTGAAAAGTTAATGTTTTGTAACAAGACTTACTGCTTCCTCCTTTCTTTCTTTTCTTTTTCCTTCCTTCTGCCCAACACGTTCATGCTTTCTGTGCATAATTTAGAATTTTCTTTTCCATTTTACAAGTTGGCCAATTTAAATTAGGTTGTTTTATTTGAAAAGCCTGTAATTCTCTTTTTTTTCCCCTTTTCACCTAATCACAAATTTCTTATCACAAAAATGAACATGTTAATTCTATTTTATTTCCTATTTTTCCAATCTTGTGACTCATTTCACTTCAACCAGTTCTACCTTAAAGTGGACAAGTACACATCAATGTTTTTTGTAGTTTCTATTTTCTTCTCTGCTTTAATGAAAATTATAGCCCTTCTAGCCAAATTTTTCCTGTGTCATTTCTATCTCTGCATTTCATTCCATTTCTGGCCTACCTTAATACTAAAACAAAAATGCTCTTTCAAAAATTAAAACTATCTAAAACTAGTGATGGCAAAATGAAGCCCCATAAAGCAGCCAAGCCCTGCAGGGAAATACTTCACACACGAATGGGCTTCGAGATGCTTCATTTTTCTTGACTACGCCATCCCATGGACAGAAAAATGTATAACATGCTTGGTGCATGCAATAAAATGGTGAGCTGTAAATCATGCTCTGCCCACCAAACAATATGTATTTGAAGAGTGATTTTAATTGTTCTGTTTTACTTTGTCTTCTAACTTCTCCAATATTCAGACAGCTCCGCCGAGACCAACGTTTCACCCCCACACTGATATAAAATGGACCCAACCGTTTGGGTCTCTTTCCAAATTTGGTACCAAAGCCTCCCCCACAGTGCGGCAGCTATCTTGAATTGGCCCGTTCCCAGAAAGTTTTACTTCATTCAGTGTCATTCAGTATTATTCAAAATCTTTCAGTGTCATTCCAAATCATTCAATGTCATTCACAATCTTTCCACATCCTTCCACCTTCCATCGTTCAGTGTCATTCCACATTCTCTTTCATATATAACATAACATAACAATAACATAATCCTGGGTCAGCAGACACCTAATTGATGTGTAAATACATGATACATTTTTCTATAAGCAACCCTTATGATTGTAACGTATTTTTAATTCTTTCTAGGCGGGAACTGTCCGAACAAAAAATTCATGCAATTTGTAATTAGACACTTTGTCATACAAAAAGTCACTCAGGGCAAGAGAAAAAAAATTGTCACTTGCCCAAGTTGGGCAAGTAATTTGGCCACTCGGGCAAGGCAAATTTTAGTGGCACTTGCCCTATGGGCAAGCAGTTTTTAAAGTTAACTTCGAACCCTGTGATGGTGTCTTGTGACCTGTCTTTATCAGCTGATGTTCCATGAAGGCGTGCCTTACCTGTCACAAGAATGAAGGCAAGTCACGCCCCCCGCTGTCCATTCACTCCGCCAAGACGCTGCTCCAGGTGGTAGAGAGGATGAAGGCTCCCTTGTCTCTGTTCATGGTTTTTATGCCTCGCTTGCAGATCTCAATGGCCTCTCTGATCCAGCGCTGTAGTTTGTTCTCTTCTGTGCGGATGACCCTGCCCTTCTCCCGGTCCATGATGTGGTTTTCCCTTTTGCAGTGGTCAGTGATTGCTGATTTGTAATGTTCATGTTGTGCTTGTTCTTTTACTGCTCTGATTTTTCATTTTTTTGACAGGTAAGTCACACCCTCATGGAACATCAGCTGATAAAGACGGGTCTCAAGACACCATCATGCGACACTCTGAAGAAGGCGAAAGACTCGCCGAAACATGTCAGGTAAAAAATTAACCTAAAACATAATTGTCTGCTTTTAATGAATCAGTCAAATATCAATAATAAGAAGACAAAATGAACCTAATACAAATAAATGAATGCTTAATAACTCCCCTGCAGATGCTCCTAAAAATCCAAACCTTCACCTGTAAATAAAACGTCCCGACCTGAAGACATCTTAATGCTATTATTTTGTTATACACACAGTGCCGCCAAGTGGAATCAAAAATTTGTTTTTATTTTAATTTTCACGTACTGCACGGTGCCCTTTTGACGAATCCGACTGAAAATTAGTCAGAAAAGACTCAAGACAATGATCTTACTCTCTGCCGAATTTTGTGACGTTTTGGCAAAAGGCGTGGCTATTAAGGTGCTGAAAAGTCCGATTGTACTTTGTGGCAACAAAAGCTCCGGCAACATGACTCAGATGATCCTATCTTCTCGAAGTTGTACACATTTGAGGATACTTCAGCCCTGAAGACATCTACCAACTTATTTTACATCGTAGTAGTAGCGCCACCAACTGGTAAAAGCTAATACAAGTTATTTTCTTGGATGTTTTTCTCCGTGCAACTCAACAAGGTCGCCCTCATATATGCTCGGATGACTGTTTCGGCCATGAGGATGTCACAATACGAAATTCGTGATTTTTCGTGAAAAGTTGTGGGAGTGGCATTGCACTGTTCGGCAATAAAACAAAGCTGATTATGAGGTTCTAAATATGAACGACAACTCGTAAAACTTTACACACACATCAGGCCGAGCAAATTTATCAATATTTTATAAGTTAGTTGTGCAGCTTTTTTGAAATGGCTCGCCATGGCCCTCGAGAAATGTTAAAAAAAAGCAGCTCTGGTTGAGTGTTTCACCTCGCTTTTTGTAAATTTTATGGAGTACAGTGAACCCTCGGTTATCGCGGTTAATGGGGACCGAGACCACCCGCGAAAACTGAAAATCCGCGAAGTAGCGGCGCACCTTCAAAAATGCTTAAAAAAAATATACAATATATATAATAAATATATAAATATATATATATATATATATATATATATATATATATATATATATATATATATATATATATATATATATATACGGGGAGAGAGAGAGTGAAATTCATGTTATAACAAAAAAACCAAATTATTATTAAAACGTATTATTTTTTTATTCCCCAGCCATTCTTTTTGTATTTATTTAATTACTCCGACTTTTACCTGCTGGTACGCCGTCCGGTGTGCCCTGTGAAATGAAAGGTGGCATTCTTTATTTATTTATTCATTTATTCATTCATAACTGACAGCCTCGCGCTCCGCTCGTGCCCGGGCAGAAGAGGTGCTCCAATTTGGCTTAACTGTGACACACGCCCGTCCTCCTCCCCCGGAGCTTCCATTCGGTTAAACTTAGGGGCCGCTTGGCACCGCCCGTGCCCGGGGAAGGTGCTCCTCTTCGGCTTACTGTGACGCAAGCATGCCCTCCTCCTCCGGAGCTTCCATTCGGTTAAACTTAGGGGCCGCTTGGAACCGCCCGTGCCCGGGGAAGGTGCTCCTCTTCGGCTTACTGTGACGCGAGCATGCCCTCCTCCTCCGGAGCTTCCATTCAGTTAAACTTAGGGGCCGCTTGGAACCGCCCGTGCCCGGGGAAGGTGCTCCTCTTCGGCTTACTGTGACGCGAGCATGCCCTCCTCCTCCGGAGCTTCCATTCGGTTAAACTTAGGGGCCGCTTGGCACCGCCCGTGCCCGGGGAAGGTGCTCCTCTACGGCTTAACTGCCACGCACGCTGGCCGGAGCTCTGGTACGGTCCGAACCGCGCGAAACGTCGCCACCGATCGTGTCCGGGGGAACGTGCTCTTCTTCGTCCACTCTCCTCTTCGCCCACGCTCTTCTTCGGCGCACGCCGGCCGTCTAACCGCTCCAGCGCCCCGTCGTGCCGCTCGGCGAAACTACAATGCCCCCGAATATTTTTTAGACTCGCGAAGCACTGAACCCGCGAAAGGTGAACCGCGAAGTAGCGAGGGTTCACTGTATGTATAAGACCAAGACCTACAAAAAAGTCTATTGGAGCAATGAGCTAGGTTTTACAGGAAGTCGGCCATTTTGAATTTACTTAAAAGGGGGCGGGTCACCACAATGGACTTTGTGTAGAAATTATTATTGGGGCCCGAGCAGCGACCGCGGCGAGGTCCCTATTGTTTTTGTAGAAGATATTATTACTTTTATTATTATTATTATTATTATTATTAGGGTCTGAGCAGCGACCGCTGCGAAGTCCCTATTGTTTTTGTAGAAATTATTTTTATTATTATTTTTCCGATTGTTCGATCGCATTTTTGACCCCCGAAACATGCACAAAAACTCACCAAACTTGGCAGTCTCATCGGGCATGGCGAAAAATTTGATATTTTAACGTCTAATATGAACAGGAAGTGAGTTATGAATTTTTGAAAGTCCGACTTTTGCCCTTTTTTGCATGTTTACAGGGGTCATTCTTTTGCACCCTGATCCTAAAGGCTTCATCTGATTGCCTTAAAATTCTGTCTGTAGCATCTGAAGACCTGGCACAAACACTGGGGCTAAAATTTTTTGTTTCCGAAATACTATATGACGGGGGCGAGGCATCAAAGTTTTCACTTAAGATTTCCTTCGCCGCAATGGACAAAATGCTTAATAACTCTCCTGCACATGCTGCTAAAAATCCAAAACTTCACATGTACATAAAGAGTCTGTACCTGAAGACATCTATATATTTATATTCATTTATACACCTTGCGCCAATCAATATCATTTTTTACATTTTGACGTACTGCACGGTGCCCTTTTAACGAATCTGATTGAAAATTGGCTAGAAAAGACTCAAGACATTGATCTTACTCTATCCCTATTTTTGTGACTTTCCTTCGAAGGGCGTGGCTATTACGGTGCCGCAGAGTCTGATTATTCTCCGTGGCAACAAAAGTTCCTGCAAAATGATTCAGATGATCCATCTTCTCGAAATTTTTCACATTTGAGGATATTCAGGCCCTGAAGACGGCTGCCAACTTATTTTTGATCGCAGTGGTAGCGCCACCAACTGGTTAAAACAAATACAAATTATTTTCGTTGATTTTTTTCTCCGGGCAGGTTAACAAAATCTACCTTACATTTGCTCGGATGAGTGTTTAGGCCTTGAGGATGTCACAATACGAAAGTCTTTCGCCTTCTTCAGAGTGTCACATGATGGTGTCTTGTGGCCCGTCTTTATCAGCTGATGTTCCATGAGGGCGTGACTTACCTGTCACAAGAATGAAGGCAAGTCACGCCCCCCGCTGTCCGTTCACTCCGCCAAAATGCTGCTCCAGGTGGTAGAGAGGATGAAGGCTCCCTTGTCTCTGTTCATGGTTTTTATGCCTCGCTTGCAGATCTCAATGGCCTCTCTGATCCAGCGCTGTTGTTTGTTCTCTTCGGTGCGGATGACCCTGCCCTTCTCCCGGTCCATGATGTGGTTTTCCCTTTTGCAGTGGTCAGTGATTGCTGATTTGTAATGTTCATGTTGTGCTTGTTCTTTTACTGCTCTGATTTTTTCATTTTTTTGACAGGTAAGTCACACCCTCATGGAACATCAGCTGATAAAGTCGGGTCTCAAGACACCATCATGCGACACTCTGAAGAAGGCAAAAGACTCGCCGAAACATGTCAGGTAAAAAATTAACCTAAAACATAATTGTCTGCTTTTAATGAATCAGTCAAATATCAATAATAAGAAGACAAAATGAACCTAATACAAATAAATGAATGCTTAATAACTCCCCTGCACATGCTCCTAAAAATCCAAACCTTCACCTGTAAATAAAACGTCCCGACCTGAAGACATCTTAATGTTATTATTTTGTTATACACACAGCGCCGCCAAGTGGAATCAAAAATTTGTTTTTATTTTAATTTTCACGTACTGCACGGTGCCCTTTTGACGAATCCGACTGAAAATTAGTCAGAAAAGACTCAAGACAATGATCTTACTCTCTGCCGAATTTTGTGACGTTTTGGCAAAAGGCGTGGCTATTAAGGTGCTGAAAAGTCCGATTGTACTCTGTGGCAACAAAAGCTCCGGCAACATGACTCAGATGATCCTATCTTCTCGAAGTTGTACACATTTGAGGATACTTCAGCCCTGAAGACATCTACCGACTTATTTTTCATCGTAGTAGTAGCGCCACCAACTGGTAAAAGCTAATACAAGTTATTTTCTTGGATGTTTTTCTCCGTGCAACTCAACAAGGTCGCCCTCATATATGCTCGGATGACTGTTTCGGCCATGAGGATGTCACAACACGAAATTAGTCCTTTTTCGTGAAAAGTTGTGGGAGTGGCATTGCACTGTTCGGCAATAAAACAACGCTGATTATGAGGTTCTAAATATGAACGACAACTCGTGAAACTTTACACACACATCAGGCCGAGCAAATTTATCAATATTTTATACGTTAGTTGTGCAGCTTTTTTGAAATGGCTCGCCATGGCCCTCGAGAAATGTTCAAAAAAGCAGCCCTGATTGAGTGTTTCACCTCGCTTTTTGTAAATTTTATGGAGTACAGTGAACCCTCGGTTATCGCGGTTAATGGGGACCGAGACCACCCGCGAAAACTGAAAATCCGCGAAGTAGCGGCGCACCTTCAAAAATGCTTAAAAAAAATATACAATATATATAATATATATATATATATATATATATATATATATATATATATATATATATATATATATATATATATATACGGGGAGAGAGAGAGTGAAATTCATTTTATAACAAAAAAACCAAATTATTATTAAAACGTATTATTTTTTTATTCCCCAGCCATTCTTTTTGTATTTATTTAATTACTCCGACTTTTACCTGCTGGTACGCCGTCCGGTGTGCCCTGTGAAATGAAAGGTGGCATTCTTTATTTATTTATTCATTTATTCATTCATAACTGACAGCCTCGCGCTCCGCTCGTGCCCGGGCGGAAGAGGTGCTCCAATTCGGCTTAACTGTGACACACGCCCGCCCTCCTCCCCCGGAACTTCCATTCGGTTAAACTTAGGGGCCGCTTGGCACCGCCCGTGCCCGGGGAAGGTGCTCCTCTTCGGCTTACTGTGACGCGAGCATGCCCTCCTCCTCCGGAGCTTCCATTCAGTTAAACTTAGGGGCCGCTTGGAACCGCCCGTGCCCGGGGAAGGTGCTCCTCTACGGCTTAACTGCCACGCACGCCGGCCGGAGCTCTGGTACGGTCCGAACCGCGCGAAACGTCGCCACCGATCGTGTCCGGGGGAACGTGCTCTTCTTCGTCCACTCTCCTCTTCGCCCACGCTCTTCTTCGGCGCACGCCGGCCGTCTAACCACTCCAGCGCCCCGTCGTGCCGCTCGGCGAAACTACAATGCCCCCGAATATTTTTTAGACCCGCGAAGCACTGAACCCGCGAAAGGTGAACCGCGAAGTAGCGAGGGTTCACTGTATGTATAAGACCAAGACCTACAAAAAAGTCTCTTGGAGCAATGAGCTAGGTTTTACAGGAAGTCGGCCATTTTGAATTTACTTAAAAGGGGGCGGGTCACCACAATGGACTTTGTGTAGAAATTATTATTGGGGCCCGAGCAGCGACCGCGGCGAGGTCCCTATTGTTTTTGTAGAAATTATTATTATTATTATTTTTCCGATTGTTCGATCGCATTTTTGACCCCTGAAACATGCACAAAAACTCACCAAACTTGGCAGTCTCATCGGGCATGGCGAAAAATTTGATATTTTAACGTCTAATATGAACAGGAAGTGAGTTATGAATTTTTGAAAGTCCGACTTTTGCCCTTTTTTGCATGTTTACAGGGGTCATTCTTTTGCACCCTGATCCTAAAGGCTTCATCTGATTGCCTTAAAATTCTGTCTGTAGCATCTGAAGACCTGGGACAAACACTGGGGCTAAAATTTTTTGTTTCCGAAATACTATATGACGGGGGCGGGGCTTCAAAGTTTTCACTTAAGATTTCCTTCGCCGCAATGGACAAAATGCTTAATAACTCTCCTGCACATGCTGCTAAAAATCCAAAACTTCACATGTACATAAAGAGTCTGTACCTGAAGACATCTATATGTTTATATTCAGTTATACACCTTGCGCCAATCAATATCATTTTTTACATTTTGACGTACTGCATGGTGCCCTTTTAACGAATCCGATTGAAAATTGGCTAGAAAAGACTCAAGACATTGATCTTACTCTATCCCTATTTTTATGACTTTCCTTCAAAGGGCGTGGCTATTACGGTGCCGCAGAGTCTGATTATTCTCCGTGGCAACAAAAGTTCCTGCAAAATGATTCAGATGATCCATCTTCTGGAAATCTTTCACATTTGAGGATATTCAGGCCCTGAAGACGGCTGCCAACTTATTTTTGATCGCAGTGGTAGCGCCACCAACTGGTTAAAACAAATACAAATTATTTTCGTTGATGTTTTTCTCCGGGCAGGTGAACAAAATCTACCTTATATTTGCTCGGATGAGTGTTTAGGCCTTGAGCATGTCACAATACAAAAGTCTTTCGCCTTCTTCAGAGTGTCACATGATGCTGTCTTGTGACCCGTCTTTATCAGCTGATGTTCCATGAGGGCGTGACTTACCTGTCACAAGAATGAAGGCAAGTCACGCCCCCCGCTGTCCGTTCACTCCGCCAAGATGCTGGTCCAGGTGGTAGAGAGGATGAAGGCTCCCTTGTCTCTGTTCATGGTTTTTATGCCTCGCTTGCAGATCTCAATGGCCTCTCTGATCCAGCGCTGTTGTTTGTTCTCTTCTGTGCGGATGACCCTGCCCTTCTCCCGGTCCATGATGTGG
>NW_028283701.1:300000-448690 GCF_059441095.1 Idiotropiscis lumnitzeri
ACATTGGAAACGTTTGGTTTAGCTGTTATAAAAGTTTGGTTTTTTAGTGCTGTAAATGCATTTTCAGCTCGCGCTGTACACATTTGCTATGAGAAGCATTATCTCATAAGGGAAATATTGGACAATCAAATTAATGACTGCCCAGGCTTCAGGATGTCTTTTTACACTATATAAGGGTGGAAATTTACATTGGAAACGTTTAGTTTAGCTGTTAATGAAGTTTCGTTTTTTTAGTGCTGAAAATTCATTGTCTGCTGGCGCTGTACACTTTTTCTAAGTGTTGCAATATCTCATGAAGGAAATACTGGACAATCAAATTAATGACTTTCCAGGCTTCAGGATGCCTTCTACACTATATAAAGGTGGAAATGTACATTGGAAACGTTTGGTTTAGCTGTTATAAAAGTTTGGTTTTTTAGTGCTGTAAATGCATTTTCAGCTCGCGCTGTACACATTTGCTATGAGAGGCATTATCTCAGAAGGGAAATATTGGACAATCAAATTAATGACTGCCCAGGCTTCAGGATGTCTTTTTACACTATATAAAGGTGGAAATTTACATTGGAAACGTTTGGTTTAGCTGTTATAAAAGTTTGGTTTTTTTAGTGCTGAAAATGCATTTTCAGCTCGCACTGTACACATTTGCTGTGTGAGGCATTATCTCATAAGGGAAATACTGGACAATCAAATTAATGACTGCCCAGGTTTCAGGATGTCTTTTTACACTATATAAAGGTGGAAATTTACATTGGAAACGTTTGGTTTAGCTGTTATAAAAGTTTGGTTTTTTAGTGCTGAAAATGCATTTTCAGCTCGCACTGTACACATTTGCTATGTGAGGCATTATCTCATAAGGGAAATACTGGACAATCAAATTAATGACTTCCCAGGCTTCAGGATGCCTTTTTACACTCTATAAATGTGGAAATTTACATTGGAAACGTTTGGTTTAGCTGTTAATGAAGTTTCGTTTTTTTAGTGCTGAAAATTCATTGTCTGCTGGCGCTGTACACTTTTTCTAAGTGTTGCAATATCTCATGAAGGAAATACTGGACAATCAAATTAATGACTTTCCAGGCTTCAGGATGCCTTTCTACACTATATAAAGGTGGAAATTTACATTGGAAACGTTTGGTTTAGCTGTTATAAAAGTTTGGTTTTTTAGTGCTGTAAATGCATTTTCAGCTCGCGCTGTACACATTTGCTATGAGAGGCATTATCTCATAAGGGAAATATTGGACAATCAAATTAATGACTGCCCAGGCTTCAGGATGTCTTTTTACACTATATAAGGGTGGAAATTTACATTGGAAACGTTTAGTTTAGCTGTTAATGAAGTTTCGTTTTTTTAGTGCTGAAAATTCATTGTCTGCTGGCGCTGTACACTTTTTCTAAGTGTTGCAATATCTCATGAAGGAAATACTGGACAATCAAATTAATGACTTTCCAGGCTTCAGGATGCCTTTCTACACTATATAAAGGTGGAAATGTACATTGGAAACGTTTGGTTTAGCTGTTATAAAAGTTTGGTTTTTTAGTGCTGTAAATGCATTTTCAGCTCGCGCTGTACACATTTGCTATGAGAGGCATTATCTCAGAAGGGAAATATTGGACAATCAAATTAATGACTGCCCAGGCTTCAGGATGTCTTTTTACACTATATAAAGGTGGAAATTTACATTGGAAACGTTTGGTTTAGCTGTTATAAAAGTTTGTTTTTTTTAGTGCTGAAAATGCATTTTCAGCTCGCACTGTACACATTTGCTGTGTGAGGCATTATCTCATAAGGGAAATACTGGACAATCAAATTAATGACTGCCCAGGCTTCAGGATGTCTTTTTACACTATATAAAGGTGGAAATTTACATTGGAAACGTTTGGTTTAGCTGTTATAAAAGTTTGTTTTTTTAGTGCTGAAAATGCATTTTCAGCTCGCACTGTACACATTTGCTATGTGAAGCATTATCTCATAAGGGAAATACTGGACAATCAAATTAATGACTTCCCAGGCTTCAGGATGCCTTTTTACACTCTATAAATGTGGAAATTTACATTGGAAACGTTTGGTTTAGCTGTTAATGAAGTTTCGTTTTTTTAGTGCTGAAAATTCATTGTCTGCTGGCACTGTACACTTTTTCTAAGTGTTGCATAATCTCATGAAGGAAATACTGGACAATCAAATTAATGACTTTCCAGGCTTCAGGATGCCTTTTATACACTATATAAAGGTGGAAATTTACATTGGAAACGTTTGGTTTAGCTGTTATAAAAGTTTGGTTTTTTAGTGCTGTAAATGCATTTTCAGCTCGCGCTGTACACATTTGCTATGAGAGGCATTATCTCATAAGGGAAATATTGGACAATCAAATTAATGACTGCCCAGGCTTCAGGATGTCTTTTTACACTATATAAGGGTGGAAATTTACATTGGAAACGTTTAGTTTAGCTGTTAATGAAGTTTCGTTTTTTTAGTGCTGAAAATTCATTGTCTGCTGGCGCTGTACACTTTATCTAAGTGTTGCAATATCTCATGAAGGAAATACTGGACAATCAAATTAATGACTTTCCAGGCTTCAGGATGCCTTTCTACACTCTATAAAGGTGGAAATGTACATTGGAAACGTTTGGTTTAGCTGTTATAAAAGTTTGGTTTTTTAGTGCTGTAAATGCATTTTCAGCTCGCGCTGTACACATTTGCTATGAGAGGCATTATCTCAGAAGGGAAATATTGGACAATCAAATTAATGACTGCCCAGGCTTCAGGATGTCTTTTTACACTATATAAAGGTGGAAATTTACATTGGAAACGTTTGGTTTAGCTGTTATAAAAGTTTGGTTTTTTTAGTGCTGAAAATGCATTTTCAGCTCGCACTGTACACATTTGCTGTGTGAGGCATTATCTCATAAGGGAAATACTGGACAATCAAATTAATGACTGCCCAGGCTTCAGGATGTCTTTTTACACTATATAAAGGTGGAAATTTACATTGGAAACGTTTGGTTTAGCTGTTATAAAAGTTTGGTTTTTTAGTGCTGAAAATGCATTTTCAGCTCGCACTGTACACATTTGCTATGTGAGGCATTATCTCATAAGGGAAATACTGGACAATCAAATTAATGACTTCCCAGGCTTCAGGATGCCTTTTTACACTCTATAAATGTGGAAATTTACATTGGAAACGTTTGGTTTAGCTGTTAATGAAGTTTCGTTTTTTTAGTGCTGAAAATTCATTGTCTGCTGGCGCTGTACACTTTTTCTAAGTGTTGCAATATCTCATGAAGGAAATACTGGACAATCAAATTAATGACTTTCCAGGCTTCAGGATGCCTTTCTACACTATATAAAGGTGGAAATTTACATTGGAAACGTTTGGTTTAGCTGTTATAAAAGTTTGGTTTTTTAGTGCTGTAAATGCATTTTCAGCTCGCGCTGTACACATTTGCTATGAGAAGCATTATCTCATAAGGGAAATATTGGACAATCAAATTAATGACTGCCCAGGCTTCAGGATGTCTTTTTACACTATATAAGGGTGGAAATTTACATTGGAAACGTTTAGTTTAGCTGTTAATGAAGTTTCGTTTTTTTAGTGCTGAAAATTCATTGTCTGCTGGCGCTGTACACTTTTTCTAAGTGTTGCAATATCTCATGAAGGAAATACTGGACAATCAAATTAATGACTTTCCAGGCTTCAGGATGCCTTTCTACACTATATAAAGGTGGAAATGTACATTGGAAACGTTTGGTTTAGCTGTTATAAAAGTTTGGTTTTTTAGTGCTGTAAATGCATTTTCAGCTCGCGCTGTACACATTTGCTATGAGAGGCATTATCTCAGAAGGGAAATATTGGACAATCAAATTAATGACTGCCCAGGCTTCAGGATGTCTTTTTACACTATATAAAGGTGGAAATTTACATTGGAAACGTTTGGTTTAGCTGTTATAAAAGTTTGGTTTTTTTAGTGCTGAAAATGCATTTTCAGCTCGCACTGTACACATTTGCTGTGTGAGGCATTATCTCATAAGGGAAATACTGGACAATCAAATTAATGACTGCCCAGGCTTCAGGATGTCTTTTTACACTATATAAAGGTGGAAATTTACATTGGAAACGTTTGGTTTAGCTGTTATAAAAGTTTGGTTTTTTAGTGCTGAAAATGCATTTTCAGCTCGCACTGTACACATTTGCTATGTGAGGCATTATCTCATAAGGGAAATACTGGACAATCAAATTAATGACTTCCCAGGCTTCAGGATGCCTTTTTACACTCTATAAATGTGGAAATTTACATTGGAAACGTTTGGTTTAGCTGTTAATGAAGTTTCGTTTTTTTAGTGCTGAAAATTCATTGTCTGCTGGCGCTGTACACTTTTTCTAAGTGTTGCAATATCTCATGAAGGAAATACTGGACAATCAAATTAATGACTTTCCAGGCTTCAGGATGCCTTTCTACACTATATAAAGGTGGAAATTTACATTGGAAACGTTTGGTTTAGCTGTTATAAAAGTTTGGTTTTTTAGTGCTGTAAATGCATTTTCAGCTCGCGCTGTACACATTTGCTATGAGAGGCATTATCTCATAAGGGAAATATTGGACAATCAAATTAATGACTGCCCAGGCTTCAGGATGTCTTTTTACACTATATAAGGGTGGAAATTTACATTGGAAACGTTTAGTTTAGCTGTTAATGAAGTTTCGTTTTTTTAGTGCTGAAAATTCATTGTCTGCTGGCGCTGTACACTTTTTCTAAGTGTTGCAATATCTCATGAAGGAAATACTGGACAATCAAATTAATGACTTTCCAGGCTTCAGGATGCCTTTCTACACTATATAAAGGTGGAAATGTACATTGGAAACGTTTGGTTTAGCTGTTATAAAAGTTTGGTTTTTTAGTGCTGTAAATGCATTTTCAGCTCGCGCTGTACACATTTGCTATGAGAGGCATTATCTCAGAAGGGAAATATTGGACAATCAAATTAATGACTGCCCAGGCTTCAGGATGTCTTTTTACACTATATAAAGGTGGAAATTTACATTGGAAATGTTTGGTTTAGCTGTCATAAAAGTTTGGTTTTTTTAGTGCTGAAAATGCATTTTCAGCTCGCACTGTACACATTTGCTATGTGAGGCATTATCTCATAAGGGAAATACTGGACAATCAAATTAATGACTGCCCAGGCTTCAGGATGTCTTTTTACACTATATAAAGGTGGAAATTTACATTGGAAACGTTTGGTTTAGCTGTTATAAAAGTTTGGTTTTTTAGTGCTGAAAATGCATTTTCAGCTCGCACTGTACACATTTGCTATGTGAGGCATTATCTCATAAGGGAAATACTGGACAATCAAATTAATGACTTCCCAGGCTTCAGGATGCCTTTTTACACTCTATAAATGTGGAAATTTACATTGGAAACGTTTGGTTTAGCTGTTAATGAAGTTTCGTTTTTTTAGTGCTGAAAATTCATTGTCTGCTGGCGCTGTACACTTTTTCTAAGTGTTGCAATATCTCATGAAGGAAATACTGGATAATCAAATTAATGACTTTCCAGGCTTCAGGATGCCTTTCTACACTATATAAAGGTGGAAATGTACATTGGAAACGTTTGGTTTAGCTGTTATAAAAGTTTGGTTTTTTAGTGCTGTAAATGCATTTTCAGCTCGCGCTGTACACATTTGCTATGAGAGGCATTATCTCAGAAGGGAAATATTGGACAATCAAATTAATGACTGCCCAGGCTTCAGGATGTCTTTTTACACTATATAAAGGTGGAAATTTACATTGGAAACGTTTGGTTTAGCTGTTATAAAAGTTTGGTTTTTTTAGTGCTGAAAATGCATTTTCAGCTCGCACTGTACACATTTGCTGTGTGAGGCATTATCTCATAAGGGAAATACTGGACAATCAAATTAATGACTGCCCAGGCTTCAGGATGTCTTTTTACACTATATAAAGGTGGAAATTTACATTGGAAACGTTTGGTTTAGCTGTTATAAAAGTTTGGTTTTTTAGTGCTGAAAATGCATTTTCAGCTCGCACTGTACACATTTGCTATGTGAGGCATTATCTCATAAGGGAAATACTGGACAATCAAATTAATGACTTCCCAGGCTTCAGGATGCCTTTTTACACTCTATAAATGTGGAAATTTACATTGGAAACGTTTGGTTTAGCTGTTAATGAAGTTTCGTTTTTTTAGTGCTGAAAATTCATTGTCTGCTGGCGCTGTACACTTTTTCTAAGTGTTGCAATATCTCATGAAGGAAATACTGGACAATCAAATTAATGACTTTCCAGGATTCAAGATGCCTTTCTACACTATATAAAGGTGGAAATTTACATTGGAAACGTTTGGTTTAGCTGTTATAAAAGTTTGGTTTTTTAGTGCTGAAAATGCATTTTCAGCTCGCGCTGTACACATTTGCTATGAGAGGCATTATCTCATAAGGGAAATATTGGACAATCAAATTAATGACTGCCCAGGCTTCAGGATGTCTTTTTACACTATATAAGGGTGGAAATTTACATTGGAAACGTTTAGTTTAGCTGTTAATTAAGTTTCGTTTTTTTAGTGCTGAAAATTCATTGTCTGCTGGCGCTGTACACTTTTTCTAAGTGTTGCAATATCTCATGAAGGAAATACTGGACAATCAAATTAATGACTTTCCAGGCTTCAGGATGCCTTTCTACACTATATAAAGGTGGAAATGTACATTGGAAACGTTTGGTTTAGCTGTTATAAAAGTTTGGTTTTTTAGTGCTGTAAATGCATTTTCAGCTCGCGCTGTACACATTTGCTATGAGAGGCATTATCTCAGAAGGGAAATATTGGACAATCAAATTAATGACTGCCCAGGCTTCAGGATGTCTTTTTACACTATATAAAGGTGGAAATGTACATTGGAAACGTTTGGTTTAGCTGTTATAAAAGTTTGGTTTTTTAAGTGCTGTAAATGCATTTTCAGCTCGCGCTGTACACATTTGCTATGAGAGGCATTATCTCAGAAGGGAAATATTGGACAATCAAATTAATGACTGCCCAGGCTTCAGGATGTCTTTTTACACTATATAAAGGTGGAAATTTACATTGGAAACGTTTGGTTTAGCTGTTATAAAAGTTTGGTTTTTTTAGTGCTGAAAATGCATTTTCAGCTCGCACTGTACACATTTGCTGTGTGAGGCATTATCTCATAAGGGAAATACTGGACAATCAAATTAATGACTGCCCAGGTTTCAGGATGTCTTTTTACACTATATAAAGGTGGAAATTTACATTGGAAACGTTTGGTTTAGCTGTTATAAAAGTTTGGTTTTTTAGTGCTGAAAATGCATTTTCAGCTCGCACTGTACACATTTGCTATGTGAGGCATTATCTCATAAGGGAAATACTGGACAATCAAATTAATGACTTCCCAGGCTTCAGGATGCCTTTTTACACTCTATAAATGTGGAAATTTACATTGGAAACGTTTGGTTTAGCTGTTAATGAAGTTTCGTTTTTTTAGTGCTGAAAATTCATTGTCTGCTGGCGCTGTACACTTTTTCTAAGTGTTGCAATATCTCATGAAGGAAATACTGGACAATCAAATCAATGACTTTCCAGGCTTCAGGATGCCTTTCTACACTATATAAAGGTGGAAATTTACATTGGAAACGTTTGGTTTAGCTGTTATAAAAGTTTGGTTTTTTAGTGCTGTAAATGCATTTTCAGCTCGCGCTGTACACATTTGCTATGAGAGGCATTATCTCATAAGGGAAATATTGGACAATCAAATTAATGACTGCCCAGGCTTCAGGATGTCTTTTTACACTATATAAGGGTGGAAATTTACATTGGAAACGTTTAGTTTAGCTGTTAATGAAGTTTCGTTTTTTTAGTGCTGAAAATTCATTGTCTGCTGGCGCTGTACACTTTTTCTAAGTGTTGCAATATCTCATGAAGGAAATACTGGACAATCAAATTAATGACTTTCCAGGCTTCAGGATGCCTTTCTACACTATATAAAGGTGGAAATGTACATTGGAAACGTTTGGTTTAGCTGTTATAAAAGTTTGGTTTTTTAGTGCTGTAAATGCATTTTCAGCTCGCGCTGTACACATTTGCTATGAGAGGCATTATCTCAGAAGGGAAATATTGGACAATCAAATTAATGACTGCCCAGGCTTCAGGATGTCTTTTTACACTATATAAAGGTGGAAATTTACATTGGAAACGTTTGGTTTAGCTGTTATAAAAGTTTGGTTTTTTTAGTGCTGAAAATGCATTTTCAGCTCGCACTGTACACATTTGCTGTGTGAGGCATTATCTCATAAGGGAAATACTGGACAATCAAATTAATGACTGCCCAGGCTTCAGGATGTCTTTTTACACTATATAAAGGTGGAAATTTACATTGGAAACGTTTGGTTTAGCTGTTATAAAAGTTTGTTTTTTTAGTGCTGAAAATGCATTTTCAGCTCGCACTGTACACATTTGCTATGTGAGGCATTATCTCATAAGGGAAATACTGGACAATCAAATTAATGACTTCCCAGGCTTCAGGATGCCTTTTTACACTCTATAAATGTGGAAATTTACATTGGAAACGTTTGGTTTAGCTGTTAATGAAGTTTCGTTTTTTTAGTGCTGAAAATTCATTGTCTGCTGGCGCTGTACACTTTTTCTAAGTGTTGCAATATCTCATGAAGGAAATACTGGACAATCAAATTAATGACTTTCCAGGCTTCAGGATGCCTTTCTACACTATATAAAGGTGGAAATTTACATTGGAAACGTTTGGTTTAGCTGTTATAAAAGTTTGGTTTTTTAGTGCTGTAAATGCATTTTCAGCTCGCGCTGTACACATTTGCTATGAGAGGCATTATCTCATAAGGGAAATATTGGACAATCAAATTAATGACTGCCCAGGCTTCAGGATGTCTTTTTACACTATATAAAGGTGGAAATTTACATTGGAAACGTTTGGTTTAGCTGTTATAAAAGTTTGGTTTTTTAGTGCTGTAAATGCATTTTCAGCTCGCGCTGTACACATTTGCTATGAGAGGCATTATCTCATAAGGGAAATATTGGACAATCAAATTAATGGCTGCCCAGGCTTCAGGATGTCTTTTTACTCTATATAAAGTTGGAAATTTACATTGGAAACGTTTAGTTTAGCTGTTAATGAAGTTTCGTTTTTTTAGTGCTGAAAATTCATTGTCTGCTGGCGCTGTACACTTTTTCTAAGTGTTGCAATATCTCATGAAGGAAATACTGGACAATCAAATCAATGACTTTCCAGGCTTCAGGATGCCTTTCTACACTATATAAAGGTGGAAATGTACATTGGAAACGTTTGGTTTAGCTGTTATAAAAGTTTGGTTTTTTTAGTGCTGAAAATGCATTTTCAGCTCGCACTGTACACATTTGCTATGTGAGGCATTATCTCATAAGGGAAATACTGGACAATCAAATTAATGACTGCCCAGGCTTCAGGATGTCTTTTTACACTATATAAAGGTGGAAATTTACATTGGAAACGTTTGGTTTAGCTGTTATAAAAGTTTGTTTTTTTTAGTGCTGAAAATGCATTTTCAGCTCGCACTGTACACATTTGCTATGTGAGGCATTATCTCATAAGGGAAATACTGGACAATCAAATTAATGACTTCCCAGGCTTCAGGATGCCTTTTTACACTCTATAAATGTGGAAATTTACATTGGAAACGTTTGGTTTAGCTGTTAATGAAGTTTCGTTTTTTTAGTGCTGAAAATTCATTGTCTGCTGGCGCTGTACACTTTTTCTAAGTGTTGCAATATCTCATGAAGGAAATACTGGACAATCAAATTAATGACTTTCCAGGCTTCAGGATGCCTTTCTACACTATATAAAGGTGGAAATTTACATTGGAAACGTTTGGTTTAGCTGTTATAAAAGTTTGGTTTTTTAGTGCTGTAAATGCATTTTCAGCTCGCGCTGTACACATTTGCTATGAGAGGCATTATCTCATAAGGGAAATATTGGACAATCAAATTAATGACTGCCCAGGCTTCAGGATGTATTTTTACACTATATAAGGGTGGAAATTTACATTGGAAACGTTTAGTTTAGCTGTTAATGAAGTTTCGTTTTTTTAGTGCTGAAAATTCATTGTCTGCTGGCGCTGTACACTTTTTCTAAGTGTTGCAATATCTCATGAAGGAAATACTGGACAATCAAATTAATGACTTTCCAGGCTTCAGGATGCCTTTCTACACTATATAAAGGTGGAAATGTACATTGGAAACGTTTGGTTTAGCTGTTATAAAAGTTTGGTTTTTTAGTGCTGTAAATGCATTTTCAGCTCGCGCTGTACACATTTGCTATGAGAGGCATTATCTCAGAAGGGAAATATTGGACAATCAAATTAATGACTGCCCAGGCTTCAGGATGTCTTTTTACACTATATAAAGGTGGAAATTTACATTGGAAACGTTTGGTTTAGCTGTTATAAAAGTTTGGTTTTTTTAGTGCTGAAAATGCATTTTCAGCTCGCACTGTACACTTTTGCTATGTGAGGCATTATCTCATAAGGGAAATACTGGACAATCAAATTAATGACTGCCCAGGCTTCAGGATGTCTTTTTACACTATATAAAGGTGGAAATTTACATTGGAAACGTTTGGTTTAGCTGTTATAAAAGTTTGGTTTTTTAGTGCTGTAAATGCATTTTCAGCTCGCGCTGTACACATTTGCTATGAGAGGCATTATCTCATAAGGGAAATATTGGACAATCAAATTAATGACTGCCCAGGCTTCAGGGTGTATTTTTACACTATATAAGGGTGGAAATTTACATTGGAAACGTTTAGTTTAGCTGTTAATGAAGTTTCGTTTTTTTAGTACTGAAAATTCATTGTCTGCTGGCGCTGTACACTTTTTCTAAGTGTTGCAATTTCTCATGAAGGAAATACTGGACAATCAATTTAATGACTTTCCAGGCTTCAGGATGCCTTTCTACACTATATAAAGGTGGAAATTTACATTGGAAACGTTTGGTTTAGCTGTTATAAAAGTTTGGTTTTTTAGTGCTGTATATGCATTTTCAGCTCGCGCTGTACACATTTGCTATGAGAGGCATTATCTCATAATGGAAATATTGGACAATCAAATTAATGACTGCCCAGGCTTCAGGATGTCTTTTTACACTATATAAAGGTGGAAATTTACATTGGAAACGTTTAGTTTAGCTGTTAATGAAGTTTCGTTTTTTTAGTGCTGAAAATTCATTGTCTGCTGGCGCTGTACACTTTTTCTAAGTGTTGCAATATCTCATGAAGGAAATACTGGACAATCAAATTAATGACTTTCCAGGCTTCAGGATGCCTTTCTACACTATATAAAGGTGGAAATGTACATTGGAAACGTTTGGTTTAGCTGTTATAAAAGTTTGGTTTTTTAGTGCTGTAAATGCATTTTCAGCTCGCGCTGTACACATTTGCTATGAGAGGCATTATCTCATAAGGGAAATACTGGACAATCAAATTAATGACTTCCCAGGCTTCAGGATGCCTTTTTACACTCTATAAATGTGGAAATTTACATTGGAAACGTTTGGTTTAGCTGTTAATGAAGTTTCGTTTTTTTAGTGCTGAAAATTCATTGTCTGCTGGCGCTGTACACTTTTTCTAAGTGTTGCAATATCTCATGAAGGAAATACTGGACAATCAAATTAATGACTTTCCAGGCTTCAGGATGCCTTTCTACACTATATAAAGGTGGAAATGTACATTGGAAACGTTTGGTTTAGCTGTTATAAAAGTTTGGTTTTTTAGTGCTGTAAATGCATTTTCAGCTCGCGCTGTACACATTTGCTATGAGAGGCATTATCTCATAAGGGAAATATTAGACAATCAAATTAATGACTGCCCAGGCTTCAGGATGTCTTTTTACACTATATAAAGGTGGAAATTTACATTGGAAACGTTTAGTTTAGCTGTTAATGAAGTTTCGTTTTTTTAGTGCTGAAAATTCATTGTCTGCTGGCGCTGTACACTTTTTCTAAGTGTTGCAATATCTCATGAAGGAAATACTGGACAATCAAATTAATGACTTTCCAGGCTTCAGGATGCCTTTCTACACTATATAAAGGTGGAAATGTACATTGGAAACGTTTGGTTTAGCTGTTATAAAAGTTTGGTTTTTTAGTGCTGTAAATGCATTTTCAGCTCGCGCTGTACACATTTGCTATGAGAGGCATTATCTCAAAAGGGAAATATTGGACAATCAAATTAATGACTGCCCAGGCTTCAGGATGTCTTTTTACACTATAAAAAGGTGGAAATTTACATTGGAAACGTTTGGTTTAGCTGTTATAAAAGTTTGGTTTTTTAGTGCTGAAAATGCATTTTCAGCTCGCACTGTACACATTTGCTATGTGAGGCATTATCTCATAAGGGAAATACTGGACAATCAAATTAATGACTTCCCAGGCTTCAGGATGCCTTTTTACACTCTATAAATGTGGAAATTTACATTGGAAACGTTTGGTTTAGCTGTTAATGAAGTTTCGTTTTTTTAGTGCTGAAAATTCATTGTCTGCTGGCGCTGTACACCTTTTCTAAGTGTTGCAATATCTCATGAAGGAAATACTGGACAATCAAATTAATGACTTTCCAGGCTTCAGGATGCCTTTCTACACTATATAAAGGTGGAAATTTACATTGGAAACGTTTGGTTTAGCTGTTATAAAAGTTTGGTTTTTTAGTGCTGTAAATGCATTTTCAGCTCGCGCTGTACACATTTGCTATGAGAGGCATTATCTCATAAGGGAAATATTGGACAATCAAATTAATGACTGCCCAGGCTTCAGGATGTCTTTTTACACTATATAAAGGTGGAAATTTACATTGGAAACGTTTAGTTTAGCTGTTAATGAAGTTTCGTTTTTTTTAGTGCTGAAAATTCATTGTCTGCTGGCGCTGTACACTTTTTCTAAGTGTTGCAATATCTCATGAAGGAAATACTGGACAATCAAATTAATGACTTTCCAGGCTTCAGGATGCCTTTCTACACTATATAAAGGTGGAAATTTACATTGGAAACGTTTGGTTTAGCTGTTATAAAAGTTTGGTTTTTTAGTGCTGTTAATGCATTTTCAGCTCGCGCTGTACACATTTGCTATGAGAGGCATTATCTCATAAGGGAAATATTGGACAATCAAATTAATGACTGCCCAGGCTTCAGGATGTCTTTTTACACTATATAAAGGTGGAAATTTACATTGGAAACGTTTGGTTTAGCTGTTATAAAAGTTTGGTTTTTTAGTGCTGTAAATGCATTTTCAGCTCGCGCTGTACACATTTGCTACGAGAGGCATTATCTCATAAGGGAAATATTGGACAATCAAATTAATGGCTGCCCAGGCTTCAGGATGTCTTTTTACTCTATATAAAGTTGGAAATTTACATTGGAAACGTTTAGTTTAGCTGTTAATGAAGTTTCGTTTTTTTAGTGCTGAAAATTCATTGTCTGCTGGCGCTGTACACTTTTTCTAAGTGTTGCAATATCTCATGAAGGAAATACTGGACAATCAAATCAATGACTTTCCAGGCTTCAGGATGCCTTTCTACACTATATAAAGGTGGAAATGTACATTGGAAACGTTTGGTTTAGCTGTTATAAAAGTTTGTTTTTTTAGTGCTGAAAATGCATTTTCAGCTCGCGCTGTACACATTTGCTATGAGAGGCATTGTCTCATAAGGGAAATATTGGACAATCAAATTAATGACTGCCTAGGCTTCAGGATGTCTTTTTACACTATATAAAGGTGGAAATTTACATTGGAAACGTTTGGTTTAGCTGTTATAAAAGTTTGGTTTTTTTAGTGCTGAAAATGCATTTTCAGCTCGCACTGTACACATTTGCTATGTGAGGCATTATCTCATAAGGGAAATACTGGACAATCAAATTAATGACTGCCCAGGCTTCAGGATGTCTTTTTACACTATATAAAGGTGGAAATTTACATTGGAAACGTTTGGTTTAGCTGTTATAAAAGTTTGTTTTTTTAGTGCTGAAAATGCATTTTCAGCTCGCACTGTACACATTTGCTATGTGAGGCATTATCTCATAAGGGAAATACTGGACAATCAAATTAATGACTTCCCAGGCTTCAGGATGCCTTTTTACACTCTATAAATGTGGAAATTTACATTGGAAACGTTTGGTTTAGCTGTTAATGAAGTTTCGTTTTTTTAGTGCTGAAAATTCATTGTCTGCTGGCGCTGTACACTTTTTCTAAGTGTTGCAATATCTCATGAAGGAAATACTGGACAATCAAATTAATGACTTTCCAGGCTTCAGGATGCCTTTCTACACTATATAAAGGTGGAAATTTACATTGGAAACGTTTGGTTTAGCTGTTATAAAAGTTTGTTTTTTTAGTGCTGTAAATGCATTTTCAGCTCGCGCTGTACACATTTGCTATGAGAGGCATTATCTCATAAGGGAAATATTGGCCAATCAAATTAATGACTGCCCAGGCTTCAGGATGTATTTTTACACTATATAAGGGTGGAAATTTACATTGGAAACGTTTAGTTTAGCTGTTAATGAAGTTTCGTTTTTTTAGTGCTGAAAATTCATTGTCTGCTGGCGCTGTACACTTTTTCTAAGTGTTGCAATATCTCATGAAGGAAATACTGGACAATCAAATTAATGACTTTCCAGGCTTCAGGATGCCTTTCTACACTATATAAAGGTGGAAATGTACATTGGAAACGTTTGGTTTAGCTGTTATAAAAGTTTGGTTTTTTAGTGCTGTAAATGCATTTTCATCTCGCGCTGTACACATTTGCTATGAGAGGCATTATCTCAGAAGGGAAATATTGGACAATCAAATTAATGACTGCCCAGGCTTCAGGATGTCTTTTTACACTATATAAAGGTGGAAATTTACATTGGAAACGTTTGGTTTAGCTGTTATAAAAGTTTGGTTTTTTTAGTGCTGAAAATGCATTTTCAGCTCGCACTGTACACATTTGCTGTGTGAGGCATTATCTCATAAGGGAAATACTGGACAATCAAATTAATGACTGCCCAGGCTTCAGGATGTCTTTTTACACTATATAAAGGTGGAAATTTACATTGGAAACGTTTGGTTTAGCTGTTATAAAAGTTTGGTTTTTTAGTGCTGAAAATGCATTTTCAGCTCGCACTGTACACATTTGCTATGTGAGGCATTATCTCATAAGGGAAATACTGGACAATCAAATTAATGACTTCCCAGGCTTCAGGATGCCTTTTTACACTCTATAAATGTGGAAATTTACATTGGAAACGTTTGGTTTAGCTGTTAATGAAGTTTCGTTTTTTTAGTGCTGAAAATTCATTGTCTGCTGGCGCTGTACACTTTTTCTAAGTGTTGCAATATCTCATGAAGGAAATACTGGACAATCAAATTAATGACTTTCCAGGCTTCAGGATGCCTTTCTACACTATATAAAGGTGGAAATTTACATTGGAAACGTTTGGTTTAGCTGTTATAAAAGTTTGGTTTTTTAGTGCTGTAAATGCATTTTCAGCTCGCGCTGTACACATTTGCTATGAGAAGCATTATCTCATAAGGGAAATATTGGACAATCAAATTAATGACTGCCCAGGCTTCAGGATGTCTTTTTACACTATATAAGGGTGGAAATTTACATTGGAAACGTTTAGTTTAGCTGTTAATGAAGTTTCGTTTTTTTAGTGCTGAAAATTCATTGTCTGCTGGCGCTGTACACTTTTTCTAAGTGTTGCAATATCTCATGAAGGAAATACTGGACAATCAAATTAATGACTTTCCAGGCTTCAGGATGCCTTTCTACACTATATAAAGGTGGAAATTTACATTGGAAACGTTTAGTTTAGCTGTTAATGAAGTTTCGTTTTTTTAGTGCTGAAAATTCATTGTCTGCTGGCGCTGTACACTTTTTCTATGTGTTGCAATATCTCATGAAGGAAATACTGGACAATCAAATTAATTACTTTCCAGGCTTCAGGATGCCTTTCTACACTATATAAAGGTGGAAATGTACATTGGAAACGTTTGGTTTAGCTGTTATAAAAGTTTGGTTTTTTAGTGCTGTAAATGCATTTTCAGCTCGCGCTGTACACATTTGCTATGAGAGGCATTATCTCAGAAGGGAAATATTGGACAATCAAATTAATGATTGCCCAGGCTTCAGGATGTCTTTTTACACTATATAAAGGTGGAAATTTACATTGGAAACGTTTGGTTTAGCTGTTATAAAAGTTTGGTTTTTTTAGTGCTGAAAATGCATTTTCAGCTCGCACTGTACACATTTGCTGTGTGAGGCATTATCTCATAAGGGAAATACTGGACAATCAAATTAATGACTGCCCAGGCTTCAGGATGTCTTTTTACACTATATAAAGGTGGAAATTTACATTGGAAACGTTTGGTTTAGCTGTTATAAAAGTTTGGTTTTTTTAGTGCTGAAAATGCATTTTCAGCTCGCACTGTCCACATTTGCTATGTGAGGCATTATCTCATAAGGGAAATACTGGACAATCAAATTAATGACTGCCCAGGCTTCAGGATGTCTTTTTACACTATATAAAGGTGGAAATTTACATTGGAAACGTTTGGTTTAGCTGTTATAAAAGTTTGTTTTTTTAGTGCTGTAAATGCATTTTCAGCTCGCGCTGTACACATTTGCTATGAGAGGCATTATCTCATAAGGGAAATATTGGACAATCAAATTAATGACTGCCCAGGCTTCAGGATGTCTTTTTACACTATATAAAGGTGGAAATATACATTGGAAACGTTTAGTTTAGCTGTTAATGAAGTTTCGTTTTTTTAGTGCTGAAAATTCATTGTCTGCTGGCGCTGTACACTTTTTCTAAGTGTTGCAATATCTCATGAAGGAAATACTGGACAATCAAATTAATGACTTTCCAGGCTTCAGGATGCCTTTCTACACTATATAAAGGTGGAAATGTACATTGGAAACGTTTGGTTTAGCTGTTATAAAAGTTTGGTTTTTTAGTGCTGTAAATGCATTTTCAGCTCGCGCTGTACACATTTGCTATGAGAGGCATTATCTCATAAGGGAAATATTAGACAATCAAATTAATGACTGCCCAGGCTTCAGGATGTCTTTTTACACTATATAAGGGTGGAAATTTACATCGGAAACGTTTAGTTTAGCTGTTAATGAAGTTTCGTTTTTTTAGTGCTGAAAATTCATTGTCTGCTGGCGCTGTACACTTTTTCTAAGTGTTGCAATATCTCATGAAGGAAATACTGGACAATCAAATTAATGACTTTCCAGGCTTCAGGATGCCTTTCTACACTATATAAAGGTGGAAATGTACATTGGAAACGTTTGGTTTAGCTGTTATAAAAGTTTGGTTTTTTAGTGCTGTAAATGCATTTTCAGCTCGCGCTGTACACATTTGCTATGAGAGGCATTATCTCAAAAGGGAAATATTGGACAATCAAATTAATGACTGCCCAGGCTTCAGGATGTCTTTTTACACTATATAAAGGTGGAAATTTACATTGGAAACGTTTGGTTTAGCTGTTATAAAAGTTTGGTTTTTTAGTGCTGTAAATGCATTTTCAGCTCGCACTGTACACATTTGCTATGAGAGGCATTATCTCATAAGGGAAATATTGGACAATCAAATTAATGACTGCCCAGGCTTCAGGATGTCTTTTTACACTATATAAAGGTGGAAATTTACATTGGAAACGTTTAGTTTAGCTGTTAATGAAGTTTCGTTTTTTTTAGTGCTGAAAATTCATTGTCTGCTGGCGCTGTACACTTTTTCTAAGTGTTGCAATATCTCATGAAGGAAATACTGGACAATCAAATTAATGACTTTCCAGGCTTCAGGATGCCTTTCTACACTATATAAAGGTGGAAATTTACATTGGAAACGTTTGGTTTAGCTGTTATAAAAGTTTGGTTTTTTAGTGCTGTAAATGCATTTTCAGCTCGCGCTGTACACATTTGCTATGAGAGGCATTATCTCATAAGGGAAATATTGGACAATCAAATTAATGACTGCCCAGGCTTCAGGATGTCTTTTTACACTATATAAAGGTGGAAATTTACATTGGAAACGTTTGGTTTAGCTGTTATAAAAGTTTGTTTTTTTAGTGCTGTAAATGCATTTTCAGCTCGCGCTGTACACATTTGCTACGAGAGGCATTATCTCATAAGGGAAATATTGGACAATCAAATTAATGGCTGCCCAGGCTTCAGGATGTCTTTTTACTCTATATAAAGTTGGAAATTTACATTGGAAACGTTTAGTTTAGCTGTTAATGAAGTTTCGTTTTTTTAGTGCTGAAAATTCATTGTCTGCTGGCGCTGTACACTTTTTCTAAGTGTTGCAATATCTCATGAAGGAAATACTGGACAATCAAATCAATGACTTTCCAGGCTTCAGGATGCCTTTCTACACTATATAAAGGTGGAAATGTACATTGGAAACGTTTGGTTTAGCTGTTATAAAAGTTTGTTTTTTTAGTGCTGAAAATGCATTTTCAGCTCGCGCTGTACACATTTGCTATGAGAGGCATTGTCTATTAAGGGAAATATTGGACAATCAAATTAATGACTGCCTAGGCTTCAGGATGTCTTTTTACACTATATAAAGGTGAAAATTTACATTGGAAACGTTTGGTTTAGCTGTTATAAAAGTTTGGTTTTTTTAGTGCTGAAAATGCATTTTCAGCTCGCACTGTACACATTTGCTATGTGAGGCATTATCTCATAAGGGAAATACTGGACAATCAAATTAATGACTGCCCAGGCTTCAGGATGTCTTTTTACACTATATAAAGGTGGAAATTTACATTGGAAACGTTTGGTTTAGCTGTTATAAAAGTTTGTTTTTTTAGTGCTGAAAATGCATTTTCAGCTCGCACTGTACACATTTGCTATGTGAGGCATTATCTCATAAGGGAAATACTGGACAATCAAATTAATGACTTCCCAGGCTTCAGGATGCCTTTTTACACTCTATAAATGTGGAAATTTACATTGGAAACGTTTGGTTTAGCTGTTAATGAAGTTTCGTTTTTTTAGTGCTGAAAATTCATTGTCTGCTGGCGCTGTACACTTTTTCTAAGTGTTGCAATATCTCATGAAGGAAATACTGGACAATCAAATTAATGACTTTCCAGGCTTCAGGATGCCTTTCTACACTATATAAAGGTGGAAATTTACATTGGAAACGTTTGGTTTAGCTGTTATAAAAGTTTGTTTTTTTAGTGCTGAAAATGCATTTTCAGCTCGCGCTGTACACATTTGCTATGAGAGGCATTGTCTCATAAGGGAAATATTGGACAATCAAATTAATGACTGCCTAGGCTTCAGGATGTCTTTTTACAATATATAAAGGTGGAAATTTACATTGGAAACGTTTGGTTTAGCTGTTATAAAAGTTTGGTTTTTTTAGTGCTGAAAATGCATTTTCAGCTCGCACTGTACACATTTGCTATGTGAGGCATTATCTCATAAGGGAAATACTGGACAATCAAATTAATGACTGCCCAGGCTTCAGGATGTCTTTTTACACTATATAAAGGTGGAAATTTACATTGGAAACGTTTGGTTTAGCTGTTATAAACGTTTGTTTTTTTAGTGCTGAAAATGCATTTTCAGCTCGCACTGTACACATTTGCTATGTGAGGCATTATCTCATAAGGGAAATACTGGACAATCAAATTAATGACTTCCCAGGCTTCAGGATGCCTTTTTACACTCTATAAATGTGGAAATTTACATTGGAAACGTTTGGTTTAGCTGTTAATGAAGTTTCGTTTTTTTAGTGCTGAAAATTCATTGTCTGCTGGCGCTGTACACTTTTTCTAAGTGTTGCAATATCTCATGAAGGAAATACTGGACAATCAAATTAATGACTTTCCAGGCTTCAGGATGCCTTTCTACACTATATAAAGGTGGAAATTTACATTGGAAACGTTTGGTTTAGCTGTTATAAAAGTTTGGTTTTTTAGTGCTGTAAATGCATTTTCAGCTCGCGCTGTACACATTTGCTATGAGAGGCATTATCTCATAAGGGAAATATTGGACAATCAAATTAATGACTGCCCAGGCTTCAGGATGTCTTTTTACACTATATAAAGGTGGAAATTTACATTGGAAACGTTTGGTTTAGCTGTTATAAAAGTTTGTTTTTTTTAGTGCTGAAAATGCATTTTCAGCTCGCACTGTACACATTTGCTATGTGAGGCATTATCTCATAAGGGAAATACTGGACAATCAAATTAATGACTGCCCAGGCTTCAGGATGTCTTTTTACACTATCTAAAGGTGGAAATTTACATTGGAAACGTTTGGTTTAGCTGTTATAAAAGTTTGGTTTTTTAGTGCTGAAAATGCATTTTCAGCTCGCACTGTACACATTTGCTATGTGAGGCATTATCTCATAAGGGAAATACTGGACAATCAAATTAATGACTGCCCAGGCTTCAGGATGTCTTTTTACACTATCTAAAGGTGGAAATTTACATTGGAAACGTTTGGTTTAGCTGTTATAAAAGTTTGGTTTTTTAGTGCTGTATATGCATTTTCAGCTCGCGCTGTACACATTTGCTATGAGAGGCATTATCTCATAATGGAAATATTGGACAATCAAATTAATGACTGCCCAGGCTTCAGGATGTCTTTTTACACTATATAAAGGTGGAAATTTACATTGGAAACGTTTAGTTTAGCTGTTAATGAAGTTTCGTTTTTTTAGTGCTGAAAATTCATTGTCTGCTGGCGCTGTACACTTTTTCTAAGTGTTGCAATATCTCATGAAGGAAATACTGGACAATCAAATTAATGACTTTCCAGGCTTCAGGATGCCTTTTTACACTATATAAAGGTGGAAATTTACATTGGAAACGTTTGGTTTAGCTGTAATAAAAGTTTGGTTTTTTAGTGCTGTAAATGCATTTTCAGCTCGCGCTGTACACATTTGCTATGAGAGGCATTATCTCATAAGGGAAATATTGGACAATCAAATTAATGACTGCCCAGGCTTCAGGATGTCTTTTTACACTATATAAAGGTGGAAATTTACATTGGAAACGTTTGGTTTAGCTGTTATAAAAGTATGGTTTTTTAGTGCTGAAAATGCATTTACAGCACGAAAAAAACAAACTTTTATAACAGCTAAACCAAACGTTTCCAATGTAAATTTCCACATTTATATAGTGTAAAAAGGCATCCTGAAGCCTGGGAAGTCATTAATTTGATTGTCCAGTATTTCCCTTATGAGATAATGCCTCACATAGCAAATGTGTACAGCGCGAGCTGAAAATGCATTTACAGCACTAAAAAAACAAACTTTTATAACAGCTAAACTAAACGTTTCCAATGTAAATTTCCACCTTTATATAGTGTAAAAAGACATCCTGAAGCCTGGGCAGTCATTAATTTGATTGTCCAATATTTCCCTTATGAGATAATGCCTCTCATAGAAAATGTGTACAGCGCGAGCTGAAAATGCATTTACAGCACTAAAAAACCAAACTTTTATAACAGCTAAACCAAACGTTTCCAATGTAAATTTCCACCTTTATATAGTGTAAAAAAAACATCCTGAAGCCTGGGCAGTCATTAATTTGATTGTCCAATATTTCCCTTATGAGATAATGCCTCTCATAGCAAATGTGTACAGCGCGAGCTGAAAATGCATTTACAGCACTAAAAAACCAAACTTTTATAACAGCTAAACCAAACGTTTCCAATGTAAATTTCCACCTTTATATAGTGTAGAAAGGCATCCTGAAGCCTGGAAAGTCATTAATTTGATTGTCCAGTATTTCCTACATGAGATATTGCAACACTTAGGAAAAAGTGTACAACGCCAGCAGACAATGAATTTGCAGCACTAAAAAAACGAAACTTCATTTACAGCTAAACCAAACGTTTCCAATGTAAATTTCCACATTTATATAGTGTAAAAAGGCATCCTGAAGCCTGGGAAGTCATTAATTTGATTGTCCAGTATTTCCCTTATGAGATAATGCCTCACATAGCAAATGTGTACAGCGCGAGCTGAAAATGCATTTACAGCACTAAAAAAACAAACTTTTATAACAGCTAAACTAAACGTTTCCAATGTAAATTTTCACCTTTATATAGTGTAAAAAGACATCCTGAAGCCTGGGCAGTCATTAATTTGATTGTCCAATATTTCCCTTATGAGATAATGCCTCTCATAGCAAATGTGTACAGCGCGAGCTGAAAATGCATTTACAGCACTAAAAAACCAAACTTTTATAACAGCTAAACCAAACGTTTCCAATGTAAATTTCCACCTTTATATAGTGTAGAAAGGCATCCTGAAGCCTGGAAAGTCATTAATTTGATTGTCCAGTATTTCCTTCATGAGATATTGCAACACTTAGAAAAAGTGTACAGCGCCAGCAGACAATGAATTTGCAGCACTAAAAAAACGAAACTTCATTAACAGCTAAACCAAACGTTTCCAATGTAAATTTCCACCTTTATATAGTGTAAAAAGATATCCTGAAGCCTGGGCAGTCATTAATTTGATTGTCCAATATTTTCCTTATGAGATAATGCCTCTCATAGCAAATGTGTACAGCGCGAGCTGAAAATGCATTTACAGCACTAAAAAACCAAACTTTTATAACAGCTAAACCAAACGTTTCCAATGTAAATTTCCACAATTATATAGTGTAAAAAGGTCTCCTGAAGCCTGGGAAGTCATTAATTTGATTGTCCAGCATTTCCATTATGAGATAATGTCTCACATAGCAAATGTGTACAGCGCGAGCTGAAAATGCATTTACAGCACTAAAAAAACAAACTTTTATAACAGCTAAACCAAACGTTTACAATGTAAATTTCCACCTTTATATAGTGTAAAAAGGCATCCTGAAGCCTGGAAAGTCATTAATTTGATTGTCCAGTATTTCCTTCATGAGAAAATGCAACACTTAGAAAAAGTGTACAGCGCCAGCAGACAATGAATTTGCAGCACTAAAAAAACGAAACTTCATTAACAGCTAAACCAAACGTTTCCAATGTAAATTTCCACATTTATATAGTGTAAAAAGGCATCCTGAAGCCTGGGAAGTCATTAATTTGATTGTCC
Source organism: Idiotropiscis lumnitzeri (assembly GCF_059441095.1). Classification (NCBI taxonomy): domain Eukaryota; kingdom Metazoa; phylum Chordata; class Actinopteri; order Syngnathiformes; family Syngnathidae; genus Idiotropiscis; species Idiotropiscis lumnitzeri. Next base: position 323,125 of record NW_028283701.1, read on the forward strand.
ATTATTTCCCTTATGAGATAATGCCTCACATAGCAAATGTGTACAGCGCGAGCTGAAAATGCATTTACAGCACTAAAAAAACAAACTTTTATAACAGCTAAACTAAACGTTTCCAATGTAAATTTCCACCTCTATATAGTGTAAAAAGGTCTCCTGAAGCCTGGTAAGTCATTAATTTGATTGTCCAGTATTTCCCTTATGGGATAATGCCTCACATAGCAAATGTGTACAGCGCGAGCTGAAAATGCATTTACAGCACTAAAAAAACAAACGTTTATAACAGCTAAACCAAACGTTTCCAATGTAAATTTACACCTTTATATAGTGTAAAAAGGCATCCTGAAGCCTGGAAAGTCATTAATTTGATTGTCCAGTATTTCCTTCATGAGATATTGCAACACTTAGAAAAAGTGTACAGCGACAGCAGACAATGAATTTGCAGCACTAAAAAAACGAAACTTCATTAACAGCTAAACCAAACGTTTCCAATGTAAATTTCCACATTTATAGAGTGTAAAAAGGCATCCTGAAGCCTGGGAAGTCATTAATTTGATTGTCCAGTATTTCCTTCATGAGATATTGCAACACTTAGAAAAAGTGTACAGCGCCAGCAGACAATGAATTTGCAGCACTAAAAAAACGAAACTTCATTAACAGCTAAACCAAACGTTTCCAATGTAAATTTCCACATTTATATAGTGTAAAAAGGCATCCTGAAGCCTGGGAAGTCATTAATTTGATTGTCCAGTATTTCCCTTATGAGATAATGCCTCACATAGCAAATGTGTACAGCGCGAGCTGAAAATGCATTTACAGCACTAAAAAAACTAACTTTTATAACAGCTAAACTAAACGTTTCCAATGTAAATTTCCACCTTTATATAGTGTAAAAAAGACATCCTGAAGCCTGGGCAGTCATTAATTTGATTGTCCAATATTTCCCTTATGAGATAATGCCTCACATAGCATTTACAGCACTAAAAAACCAAACTTTTATAACAGCTAAACCAAACGTTTCCAATGTAAATTTCCACCTTTATATAGTGTAGAAAGGCATCCTGAAGCCTGGAAAGTCATTAATTTGATTGTCCAGTATTTCCTTCATGAGATATTGCAACACTTAGAAAAAGTGTACAGCGCCAGCAGACAATGAATTTTCAGCACTAAAAAAACGAAACTTCATTAACAGCTAAACCAAACGTTTCCAATGTAAATTTCCACATTTATATAGTGTAAAAAGGCATCCTGAACCCTGGGAAGTCATTAATTTGATTGTCCAGTATTTCCCTTATGAGATAATGCCTCACATAGCAAATGAGTACAGCGCGAGCTGAAAATGCATTTACAGCACTAAAAAACCAAACTTTTATAACAGCTAAACCAAACGTTTCCAATGTACATTTCCACCTTTATATAGTGTAAAAAGGCATCCTGAAGCCTGGGAAGTCATTAATTTGATTGTCCAGTATTTCCCTTATGAGATAATGCCTCACATAGCAAATGTGTACAGTGCGAGCTGAAAATGCATTTACAGCACTAAAAAACCAAACTTTTATAACAGCTAAACCAAACGTGTCCAATGTAAATTTCCACCTTTATATAGTGTAGAAAGGCATCCTGAAGCCTGGAAAGTCATGAATTTGATTGTCCAGTATTTCCTTCATGAGATATTGCAACACTTAGAAAAAGTGTACAGCGCCAGCAGACAATGAATTTGCAGCACTAAAAAAACGAAACTTCATTTCCAGCTAAACCAAACGTTTCCAATGTAAATTTCCACATTTATATAGTGTAAAAAGGCATCCTGAAGCCTGGGAAGTCATTAATTTGATTGTCCAGTATTTCCCTTATGAGATAATGCCTCACATAGCAAATGTGTACAGCGCGAGCTGAAAATGCATTTACAGCACTAAAAAAACAAACTTTTATAACAGCTAAACTAAACGTTTCCAATGTAAATTTTCACCTTTATATAGTGTAAAAAGACATCCTGAAGCCTGGGCAGTCATTAATTTGATTGTCCAATATTTCCCTTATGAGATAATGCCTCTCATAGCAAATGTGTACAGCGCGAGCTGAAAATGCATTTACAGCACTAAAAAACCAAACTTTTATAACAGCTAAACCAAACGTTTCCAATGTAAATTTCCACCTTTATATAGTGTAGAAAGGCATCCTGAAGCCTGGAAAGTCATTAATTTGATTGTCCAGTATTTCCTTCATGAGATATTGCAACACTTAGAAAAAGTGTACAGCGCCAGCAGACAATGAATTTGCAGCACTAAAAAAACGAAACTTCATTAACAGCTAAACCAAACGTTTCCAATGTAAATTTCCACCTTTATATAGTGTAGAAAGGCATCCTGAAGCCTGGGCAGTCATTAATTTGATTGTCCAATATTTCCCTTATGAGATAATGCCTCTCATAGCAAATGTGTACAGCGTGAGCTGAAAATGCATTTACAGCACAAAAAAAACAAACTTTTATAACAGCTAAACCAAACGTTTCCAATGTAAATTTCCACCTTTATATAGTGTAAAAAGACATCCTGAAGCCTGGGAAGTCATTAATTTGATTGTCCAGTATTTCCCTTATGAGATAATGCCTCACCATAGCAAATGTGTACAGCGCGAGCTGAAAATGCATTTACAGCACTAAAAAACCAAACTTTTATAACAGCTAAACCAAACGTTTCCAATGTAAATTTCCACCTTTATATAGTGTAAAAAGGCATCCTGAAGCCTGGGAAGTCATTAATTTGATTGTCCAGTATTTCCCTTTTGAGATAATGCCTCACATAGCAAATGTGTACAGCGCGAGCTGAAAATGCATTTACAGCACTAAAAAACCAAACTTTTATAACAGCTAAACCAAACGTTTCCAATGTAAATTTCCACCTTTATATAGTGTAAAAAGGCATCCTGAAGCCTGGGAAGTCATTAATTTGATTGTCCAGTATTTCCCTTATGAGATAATGCCTCACATAGCAAATGTGTACAGCGCGAGCTGAGAATGCATTTACAGCACTAAAAAAACAAACTTTTATAACAGCTAAACCAAACGTTTCCAATGTAAATTTCCACCTTTATATAGTGTAGAAAGGCATCCTGAAGCCTGGAAAGTCATTAATTTGATTGTCCAGTATTTCCTTCATGAGATATTGCAACACTTAGAAAATGTGTACAGCGCCAGCAGACAATGAATTTGCAGCACTAAAAAAACGAAACTTCATTAACAGCTAAACCAAACGTTTCCAATGTAAATTTCCACATTTATATAGTGTAAAAATGCATCCTGAAGCCTGGGAAGTCATTAATTTCTTTGTCCAGTATTTCCTTCATGAGATACAGCAACACTTAGAAAAAGTCTGTGTGACAGCCTGGAGAGACTGCTGACAGGAGGGAATAGACCCCACTGGGGCTGACATGGGCTAGCTACCCATGCTGGCAGTCTCTGACACTGTGTTCAGTTTGTTGGAGACACCCGCCAAGTGCTACAGAAAGTCTACAAAGAATGACACCCCTACAGCCTGCGAGAGCGGGGGCGCAAGATGGCTCAATGACTGACCACACGGTTACAGACCTAGGAACAAACATGACTACGAGCAAGAACACGGTGCATGAGACAATGGCAGCAGGACACTCACTTCAGGTCTGCACCTGTGGCTGGGCAAAAGTAACATCAGTTACAGGGTTGAAGATCCACCAAGGAAAGAAGTGGTGTTTGGGAAAGCCGAGTCAAGGGCCTCGCATTGACCAATACTTCTTACGAAGTAATGCGTCAAATCAGTCGAGTGAAGCACAGCGACGGGAAAAAACCCAAAGTTCGCAGAGCATCAGCCCCCCTGTCACTGAGGAGGGTATTATAAACACAGAATTGCAGGAGGTAGAACCCACTCAGCCACAGAGACCTCCCAAAGAGAACAAGATCAAAGGGCACAGACAGAGTGTGAGGTGGCCCAAAACTATTGAGAAGAGAGAGTGGGAAACCGTCAATAACGACCTGGTGAAAATGTTGGAGCAACAAGTGGGCACTGCAGAGAGAAAGCTGGAACACATCGGTGACATCATCTACCACTATGGAGAGGAGCGCTTTGGAGTGAACAGCTGGAAAACCACCAACAAAATACCACCACCAACCAAACCTAGGAGGCAACAAGAGATAGAGAGACTGATCAGGGAAAGAAGGGACCTGCGGAAACAGTGGAGAAAAGCCTCTGATCCAGAGAGAGAAGGTCTCATGCTGCTCCATGGGGACATCAAGCTCCGGTTGAAAACCTTACGAAGAGCAGAGAACTTGAGGAAACTTCGCAGGAAGAAGGAACACACAAGAACCCTGTTCTATAAAAATCCCTTCAAGTTTGTCAAAGATCTCTTCGCTAAGGACAAAAGCGGGTTCCTGCAAACTTCAAAGAAGGAACTTGAAGAGCACCTGGAAAAGGTCTACCAAGACACGAAAAGGCATGAACAGCTAGCCATCCCACATGATATCCCCCCCATTCGACCACCAGAGGTCAACATCGAGACCGGCCCTCCAAAATGGAAAGAAGTGGAGAACATGGTGGGCGTGCAAGATCAGGATCTGCACCAGGACCAAATGGAGTGTCATATAAGCTCTACAAGAACTCACCAGATGTCCTACGCTATCTTTGGAGGCTAATGAGAATCGTCTGGCAGAAGGGGATAATACCAAAGGCATGGCGAAGGGCTGGAGGTGTACTAATTCCAAAAGAGAAGGACGCTGATATCAGTCAATTTCGGCCAATCAGCCTTCTCAACGTTGAAGGGAAAATCTTTTTCAGCGTCTTGACACACACCACCTACCTGGAGAAAAAACGAGTACATTGACACATCCGTACAAAAGGCTGGAATTTCTGGATTCTCTGGCTGCTTGGAGCACACCAGTATGATCTGGCATCAGATTCAAGCAGCGAAGAAGAACAAAGGGGATCTTCATGTCATCTTTCTCGACCTAGCCAATGCCTTTGGTTCAGTTCCGCATAGCCTTCTCTGGGAGTCCTTCAACTTCTTCCGCGTTCCAACATCCATCACTACCTTGGTAAAATTCTACTTTGAAGACCTGCAGCTGTGCTTCACAACACCCGACTTCAAAACATCATGGCAGCAAGTAGAAGTAGGCATCATGGCAGGTTGCACGATCTCACCCCTGGCCTTTACAATGGCCATGGAGGTCATCATCAGGGCCTCAAAATGGGTGGCGGGGTGAGCGAACCAGGAACGGGATCCGCCTTCCACCGTCCGAGTATATATGGACGACATGACCACTCTGACCACCACTGCAGCTTGCACCAGGCGGCTACTTGGTAAGCTGCAGGAAAACATCAGCTGGGCCCGGATGAAAATCAAGCCGAACAAGTCACGTAGCATCTCGATAATCAAGGGAGAGCTAAAAGACGTGAAGTTCTGCATTGGTGACGAACCAATACCAACGGTGGCAGAACAACCTGTCAAAAGCCTGGGCAGATGGTATGACTCAAGTCTTAAGGATAAAAACCAGGTGCAGCAGCTAAGACAGGATATCATCAACGACCTGAACAACATCAACAAGACTCCACTACCAGGGAAGCTCAAGCTGTGGTGTCTGCAATTTGGGCTTCTCCCTCTCGTGATGTGGCCACTCACTGTCTACGAGGTCCCACTAACAACTGTGGAGAAGATGGAGCGAGCCATCACAGTATATGTGAAACAGTGGCTTGGTGTCCCACGCTGTCTGAATAACATCAGCCTCTATGGCAAAGGAGTCCTCGAACTGCCCATCACAAGTCTCACTGAAGAATACAAGTGCTCTAAAGTGAGACTACAGATGACGCTGACGGACTCCAGAGACCGGACCATCAGTGAAACGGCACCACCCCTGTCAACTGCACGGAAATGGACACCATCCAGTGCAGTGCAGCATGCCACAGCAGCCCTGAGGCACAGCGATATTGTGGGACACGTCCAGAGGGGAAGAGGAGGCTTTGGCCTTACAGCAAGCAAACCAACTTGGTGTAAGGCCTCAACCGCAGAGAGGAAAAAAATGGTCGTGGAGGAGGTGCGCCGCCAGGAAGAGGCTGAAAGGTCTGCAAAGGCTGTCTCGCTTGCCAAGCAGGGACAGTGGATGAGGTGGGAAGGCCTGGAGAAAAGAAAGCTTGGCTGGAGGGATCTCTGGGAGATGGAAGCTAGCAACATCAGCTTCATCATCAGAGCTACCAATGACGTGCTGCCATCCCCAAAAAACCTCCACCAGTGGTATGGCGAAGATCCAACCTGTGCCCTCTGCCCAACACCAGCAACTCTCAAACACATCCTGACTGGTTGTAAGACCAGCCTCACACAAGGCCGCTATACCTGGAGGCACAACCAGGTCCTCAAGAGCTTGGCAGCAGTGCTTGAAAGCAGGAGAACTACCATCAACTCCTTGCCCTTAAGAGCCACCACTACCATTACAGCACCAAAATTTGTCCGAGAGGGACAGGAAAAGCCCAACCATCCTTTTCTCAAGCCAGAAGTTGGTCAGCTAACCAAGGCTCGGGATTGGAAGATGCTGGTCGATATAGGTCAGCAACTAATCTTCCCAGCAGAGATTGCAACCACCACCCTAAGGCCAGACTTAGTGCTGTGGTCCCATTCATTGAAGACTGTCTACATTGCAGAGCTCACAGTCCCGTGGGAAAATGCAGTTGAAGAGGCCTATGAGCGTAAGAAGTTGCGCTACACTGAACTGGCGGCGGACGCACAACAACGAGGGTGGAAAGCCAAGGTCTATCCCGTCGAAGTTGGATGCAGAGGGTTTCTGGCCTCATCAACCATCAAGCTGCTGAAAGACCTGGGAATCCATGGACAGGCTCTGCGGCACACAGTCAGATCGCTCTCTAAAGCGGCTGAAAGAAGCAGCCAGTGGATCTGGATGAAGAGGAAGGACCCCTACTGGGCTCATAGATCAGCAACATGACCCCCGTCCCCCCTCCCCATCCCACCACTAATCTGCGTCATCCCACTTGAGTACCCAGGGCAGAACCATCCACCACAGTTAATTGGGCATGGGACATAAGCGCGGGCGTGATCAACCGGCCGCTGGCCACCATCGATGAGGGTGTCTAGTGATAAAGGCCGAAACACCCAGTGATTTGATGGAACACTACTGACGATGTGTCCCAAATTGACATCTTTCCCATTCCAACCATGAGACACAACCCCCATGCCACTCTCCATAGCAAGCCTAACCTCATGAGAATACCATCTATCGGCACAATGGACAGTTTACCATCACGTCCATGTTTTTATGATTCTGCTATGTGAGGCATTATCTCATAAGGGAAATACTGGACAATCAAATTAATGACTGTCCAGGCTTCAGGATGTCTTTTTCCACGATATAAAGGTGGAATCTTTCATTGGAAACGTTTGGTTTAGCTGTTATAGAAGTTTGGGTTTTTATTGTGCTGCAAATGCATTTTCAGCTTGCGCTGTGCACATTTGCAAAGTGAGGCAATATCTCATAAGGGAAATACTGGACAATCAAATTAATGACTGTCCAGTCTTCAGTATGTCAGTTTACACTATATAAAGGAAGAAATTTACATTGGAAACGTTGAATTAAGCTGTTATAGAAATGTGGTAGTTTAGTACTGCAAATGCATTTTCAGCTCGCGCTGTACACATTTTCTAAGTGAAGCATTATCTCATGAGGGAAAGACTGGACAATCAAATTAATGACTGTCCAGTCTTCAGTATGTCAGTTTACACTATTGTTAGGTTGAAGATATATTTTATCCCATATTTTACTCTATTAGTATTGCAAAAGAATTGTTCCACAGTGTGACCTATGTTTGACCATATGGATGAGAAGACTTCAAGAGAAGCGGATGCCTGAAGACAGGATCAACGTCTACAACATCAAAGGAGGTGTGCCGAGACACACCTCTGAACCAAAAGGACTGAGACTTTAGTGCCAGAGCACTAAAAGGCATATCTGCCTTTTCAATCAGTAAATGACTGCCATTGATGTCTGTCTTTCCTCTTGTGTCTGAAATGTTTACATGTTCCTGCTGGTGCTCCCCCCTTCGTTCCTTAGTGCAAATACATTGTATTGTTTAGGGACTTCCCAAATAAAATAGAGGGCTCGGCGGAGTGTGCTCCAGAACGAAGTTGGAGATGTAACTGAGCACACCTCCGTTCGTTCTCCTCGCGAGTAAAAGATCAACTCTTGTCTTCCTTTCATTCATTTTGCCTTTGTTCAGTGAATGCTTAGGTGATTGAACCTGACATTATTTTGGTCCTTCGAGCGGGAAGCCAAGATACCTGAGGATTCCAGCGGGTGTGGTGAACTCCAGAAAGACCATGGCCATGGCAGGCTCACTAGAGAGAGCCTAAAAATCCTTTTCCAGGACTGGACCTCACCCCACCAGCTGGGATCTGACGGTTGACGGCGATCCAATGGAGGGAAGACAACAGTGGTGAGATATTTTTTTTTAGGGGGGAAGTGACTGACTGGAGGTCATTGCGCGTTAAGAATAAATAAATAAGTGTTCAGAATAAATAAATGAGCATTAAGAATAAATAAATAAAAATAAAACATAAAAAAGAAAAAAAAGCAAAGAAAGACATGAAGTAGAGATGAAATAAGAAAAGAGAAAGAAAGAAAGATAGAGAAAAGAGAAAGAAATTGTGTATAGATAAGAAATCCTGTGCATACTAGTCGATGGCAGGTCCATGAAGGACAGTGGAGTGAGAAATAAAAAAACCCTGTGAATACTAGTCAATGGCAGGTATATGACGGCGGAGTCCGAGAAATTCCGTGGAGAAAGTAGGACGGCGGAGTCTGTGTGTACACTTAAATTCCGTGTGTGAATGTTTGCGCAAACCGTATGTAAAGTGAGTGAACGGTGTGATTGGGGATTACAAATACCACTTGGTATTTTATCCGATGTAATACAGTAGGGTTGTACACAGCAGACTGGTGTGGATGCAAAGGCAATAATTCTCCACCTGAAAAGGTTGAATTGAGAATTACCACAACAGGAAATTTGAGTTGCTGTCCTACTGATGAGAAACCAGTTTTTAGAACACCTTAGGTGTTGACAAACTGGTCCAAATTTTCTAAAATGGGGATATTAGGTAGTAAAATAAAACCCAGGGATACGCTGCAGTGTAGAGATTGGAAGTTCATCGAAAAACAGGATCCTGATAAAACTCAGTATTTAGATACATGGATAACTGAACATGGCTTTAATGGTCAGTTAAATACACAAAAAATAGCCGCATTGCAGGGATCAATCATAGGAAAGACGAAAAAGACCCCAAAAAGATGAAGAAAAATGGCTTTGAGGAAACAGAATATTGGATGAGGGTAGCCTTAAAAAGAGAAGAGGGATACAGGAAACAAAAAGAGAATGAAAACAAAATAAGCAAAGGAAAGGAATGCGAAAAGTCAGATAGAGCAAATTACACTGAAATAGGAAGAGTAAAACAAAAGGATGATGAGACTTTTGAGCAACACAAAGTGAGAATGACAGCTGTGTTTAAAAATCACAGCGGGCTACAGGAAAATGGTAATGTAAATGGGCCATTTCAACAGCAGTTGAAGAATGCTTTACATGCAGGCTCAAGAGAGGTAATTCATAAGTGGGTAAATAAACATTTCCTTTGCCTGCCAACAGGTACCCTGGAGGAGTATGTAAATCACGCCCTCCATGCTGAGAAGATAGAAAATAAAAAGAAGCAGAGGTCTATAGACAGGACAGGTCAGGTAGGACAGGTAGGACAGGAGGTCTTTTATCGAGGTGGAAAGGGCCTAGGTAGCTTTAGAGGACAAAGGGGCAGACGACAGAGAGGAGGAAGAATAGGAAGAGGAGCAAACAGGCAAAATACATCAGGCTGCTGGCGTTGTGGTAAAGAAGGCCATATAGCAAGAGATTGCCCTGAGAAAAAGCAACCTTCAGCATGACTAGGATAGGAAGCATCTAAACAGGATTTAGAGGCTGATCAAGGAACAGATGAGTTTCTAGATGAAGAGGTCCTCCTAAATTTACAAGAGATATTGGCCTTTGATGAAATAACTGAGCTGAAATAACCTTATTGGTAAATGGGTCACCAATTACCTTTTTATGTGACACTGGTGCATGTAGGATTGCTTGTAATAAATTAATTCCAAATGATAGAGCAAGAGAAATGTGTCATAGTCAGATTTGCAAGTGGAAAACTGTCTAGAGTAAAAGAATTAGAACCTGTGTGGTTGAGGGACCCAGAAGGACACTGAGTTGGTTGCATGAATTGAAATTAGGTTTACTTTTACAGAACAATGAGAGCCCAAGTTGTGGGGATGTGATTAATTTACAGAAAAAGATTATTGATGGCACAATTTATACTTACATGATCCGACAGACAAGGTATATCATTCTGATGATGGGTTTTACTTAATTGTATACTTGTGTCTTTTTCAGAAAGAGAGGAGTAGGTGTTGTGAAATCTTAATTGAATGAAGAAGTGAGCATGAGAAACCCTTGTAGGAGCATAGGTGTTTCCTGATTTTGTAGTTTTTGATTTGATACCTTGATAGTTTTGAGTGGCTTTGGTAAGGCTACAGTGAATTTGGAAAATTAAAAAAAAAAAAGGAGTGAGGAAAGTTTGACAGAGGGCAATGGGTATTGGTGTAATCGTAACTCATGAGTGTGCTGTAACAAAGAGTTAACAGCTCTTTGAAGTTAGATGCTCGTTCCCAAGTAGGGGGAGGAAGTCAGAGAGAGAGTTTGGTGATTGAAGAAGGTGTGACTTGAACAAATGAATAAGGATAAGAATTAGGTTCTGCTGTAAGGATGATTTGAAGAAATAAATATGTTATGTTTCATACTTCAGTTGATGATCTTTCTATTAAGGTAACTGTAGTTAGTAACTGGAATGAAATGCACAGATGGAAATGACACGGAAAAAAAAGATGGTAATTTGATAAGAAGGGCTAGTATTTACATTAGAAATAGAAATAGAAATAGAAATAGAAATCCCTTTATTGTCATTGTACTCAAGTGTGCAACGAGATTAGAGGGCTCCCCTCTCCAGTGCAATACAACAATAATACAGACAAATATATAAATTAGATAAATAAATAAGACTGAATAGGGCATATAGAAACACATCACAATGCTGTTTTGCAAGGTTAGGGTGGTCTCGTGTGTGTGTGAGAGTTCAGTATGGAGATGGCTCTCGGAAAGAAACTGTTTCTCAGTCTATTGGTCCTTGATTTGATGCATCTGTAGCGCCTGCCAGAGGGCAACAGGTCGAACAGGTGTGAGTTTGGGTGGGTATTGTCTTTGACGATGTTGAGAGCCCTTCTGAGGCACCGGGCGGTGTAGATGTCCGACAGCGAGGGGAGAGGGCAGCCAATAATCCTTTGCGCTGTTTTGACTGTCCTCTGGAGCCTCACTCTGTCCGCCTCAGTGCAGCCGCTGTACCAGGTGGAGACAGAGTACGTCAGCAGGCTCTCGATGGACGAGTGGTAGAAGGCCAGCAGCAGCTTCCTGTCCAGGTTGAATTTCCTGAGGACTCTCAGGAAGTGCAGACGTTGGCGGACCTTCTTTACCACTGCTGTGGTGTTGTGACTCCAAGAAAGGTCATCGGAGATCTGTACTCCCAGGAACTTGAACGTGTGGACCCTCTCCACACACACGCCTTCGATGCAGAGGGGGGGCGGCAGCGTCTTGTTCCTCCTGAAGTCGACGACAATCTCCTTTGTTTTAGCAGAGTTAAGGTGCAGTCTGTTGTCCTTGCACCAAGTTGTCAGTCTCTTTACCTCCTCTCTGTAGGCTGTCTCGTAACCTTCCGAGATCAGACCGACCACTGTCGTGTCGTCAGCAAACTTGACGATGGTGTTGTTGCCGTGGGCCGGGCTGCAGTCGTAGGTGTAGAGGGCGTACAGGAGAGGGCTCAGCACGCATCCTTGGGGGGAACCGGTGCTCAGCATGAGGGTGGAGGACGTGTAGGGGCCGAGCAACACAGTCTGGGGTCTGTTGGTCAGAAAGTCCTTAATCCAGATGCGTGTGAGGGCAGGGAGGCCGAGAGTGTCCAGTTTGTGACCGCCATCAGGGTGCGCCCGCTGATGTTTATTGATGACGCACGCGAGTAGCGAGAGCGCCGTGCTAGTGCTAGCGTCGGGAGGGATGTAAACAGCTGTGAGAATCACTACCGTTAGCTCCCTCGGGAGAAAATAAGGCCGGCATTTAACGGACATGAACTCGATGTCGGGGGAAGAGTGCTTCTCGACGATCGTGCTATCGCCGCACCAGTTCTCATGCACGTAAACACAGAGCCCCCCGCCCCTCCTCTTACCGGTGTCCCTCGTCCGATCCGCGCGATGTAGCGAGCGCCCGGCCAGCTGGATGCTAGCGTCGGGGACGTCTGCGTGCAGCCAGGTTTCCGTGACGACGATCACACTGCTATCGCGCACATAGCGGTTTCCCAGGATTTGTAATCCCAGGTCGTCGATTTTGTGGACCACGGATCTGGCGTTGGTGAGGTGCAGACTCGGTAGTGGTTGCCTATGGGGCTGCCGTCGCAGCCGTTGCAAGACACCGGACCTGCAGCCTCGCTTCTGCTTCCTCTCTCTGCGTCGCCTGCGCCGCCTCCCGGTCCCGATGACCAGCCACGGTGAGCCGGGCAGCCTCGCCAGTTCGTTCGGAATTTTGCGATCATAGCAAAATTCCTCTGTGATGGTTATTTCGCATCGATATCCAATGTTCACGATGTCCTGGCGGGTATATCGATGTTGTGCCTCAGTTGATGCCAATAAGAGCAAGCAAACACTAATAAAAAGTAATAAGGAGCACTGTGAGGGGGAGCTGTTAGCCGCTGCGTCCATGCGCGCCGCCATCTTAACATCCAAGGAATTAAAGCAGAGAAGAAATTAGAGACTACAAATAACATTGATGTGTACTTGTTCACTTTGAGGTAGAACTGGTTGAAGTAAAATGAGTCATAAAGTTAGAAAAATAGGAAATAAAAATAAAATTAACATGCTTAAGATTAACAAATTATTGTAAAGTCTGAGTTCCAAATTATGCAGAAATTACTGTGCCACTGAGTAAAATGATGAATGAGGAAAACCTCTAAATGACATTGTCCTTACACTGGACTGATAAAGCATATTCAGCTTTTGTGAAAGGAAACAAGTGTTCGTATTAAGTATGGCACTGACCCTTTGTCCAGATGCAAAAGGCCTTAGTTTTAGTGTAGAAACATGGAGATAAGATGAAACCAATCGCATACTTCTATTCCAAACTAGACAACGTAGAATGTGCATTGAAGCACTGCATGAGAACAGTTAATGCAGTATCTATTGCTGTAGATATAAGATTAAGATAAAGATGGTCTTTTATTAGTCCCACAATCTGGAAATTGCAGAAACAAGTGCAACCATAGTTTTGTTCCATCCTCTGGTTTTGAGAGTACCACGTGCGGTTTCTGCATTGCTTTTGCTGATGAACATGACGTTTTTGTCACCGGCGGGACATTTATAGTGTATGAATACATTGTTATCAAAACCACATCTGATTATAGAGAGATGTACAACATTAAACCCGGCTGTCATTATTATGTCAGGAGGATGGTACAAAACTAGATTGTTATGAGTTAGTAGAAAAAAGTAACCAAAAGTAAAGGCATCAAAAAGATTCGCCTTCAGAAAACGGAGAAGTGCTATTTGTAGATGGAAATAAATAAATAAATAAATAAATAAAATACTGTAGTTGTATCAAATGACACTGGGAAAAAGAACTTAGCAGTTACTCCTCAAATTACTCAGCTCATGCAACAGAATTAGTATCTTAAACAAAAGCGTGTAAACTAAAGAGAGTAAATTGTGTTACTATTTACACATATAGTCGTCTTAAAATGTGTAGCGCATACATTGCATAAGTGTTTTCCTTGAATACACATTGCAGACAATACAGCTAAAGAAGCTGTTGCGGACATACACGTTTTAGTGATAGAAGTCCCAAAGTTAAACAAAGGCTTTGGAGGAAAATGGTGTAACATCGCTACGTGATCTCTGTATGACCAAACAATAATCTTTACAAATGGGCTGCTATATTGAGTCATGGGATAACACATGTCTCAACAGGGGAAATGGTGCATCAGATATTACGTTATTATACGGCTTACGGCTTTAATGCTTATTCGAAACATTTTTGTAGGGCATGTTTAACGTGTGCGAAACACAATTCACAAGGTAATTTGAGTCCACGCAGAGGACGCTTTCCTACACCACAATATCCATTTCAAATTATTCATATGGACTTATTTGATAAAAACCAAAGTGAAGAAAAAAAATAAAATAAATGTTTGGTCATCATAGATGTGAATTCGAAATGGTTAGAACTCTTTCTAACCAACAAATCCAGATGCATTGACAGTGGCAAAAGTACTTTGTAAGGATATCATTCCGAGATATGGTATTCCTGAAAATAATAAACAGTGATAATAGTACCCATTTTGTTAACTAACTTGTGAAAGAGATAGGAATGTTTCACGTTGATTTGAAAGATAATTGTGCTTACCACCCTCAAAGCTCTGGATTGGTGAAAAGAATGAACAAAAAAAAAAAAAGTGAAAAGGCTATGCATTGAGGAAACGGGGAGGCAGTGGACACAGTGTATGGAAATTAGTAAAACTGTTTGTAAAAACGACAAGCACTGTGACTTTCCATTGAATGTTATGCGAGTCGCCTCTCTGTCCACTTTTAAACCTCGCTTGAAGATGAATATTCGGGCCTTTGACTCAGCATGAGACTGTTGCTGTTCTGTTGTTTTTCTGGTATCTACTGTAAATGTGTTTATGTGAGTTAATTTGAGTTATATACAGAGAGTTGCACTGTATTGTATTTCATTGTATTTAGGACCGAGACGTTGTAAAACATTGTTTGGAAGGCCTTATAGAATACCTCAAATTTAAGAACAAATGGGAAATAGATGCTGAAGCAACTTTAGCTGACTACATGTGAAAAGTGTTAGAAAAACAAAGACAGGCACAAATTTAGAGTGGTGAGGATCTTTCTGTCTCCTAGCAGGGCACTAAACTAGTGGAGCCAGGAGACTGGATGCTTGAAAGAAGTTTGAAGATAAGACATATGTAATTACCCGAGGGGGAATGCCATGTTTAGTTTTATTGACAGCTCTCACAGCTGTAAATATAGTAGAAGAGTCAACATTGGTTCATTTGACACATGTAAAAAGGTCATTTTGGTTGAAATCTCCTACAAAGGAGATGAGCGGAAGTCTGATGATAGGGTGGTCTTATTTCATAAGACACCAGACTAAGTAGAGGGGATATTTCAGACAAAATGACCCTGAAGTGGTTAAAAGCAGCTGTTCTATGTTGGATGTATACAATTTTATTCTGATATTTTTGTTGTTGTGTTATATGTGGGAACAACCCAGAGTTACATAAACAAACTATGATGTGACTATAGTACAATACCAACAGTAAGAATCCCAATTACTAATCAAAATGGATTTGCAAACACCAAGCAGATAATTGAAAAAAAAAAAGTGATGGGACATATTTGTGGAGCTTGGACGACATGTTGATAGATTTGAGTTGGAACCATGAGTAATACTCAAGTGGGCAACTATTGGTCCACAGAACAAAGTTACAGGAGAAAGTCTGTACTTTCGTGAAAAGATAGCAATTGGACAACGAGATATCCAAAATAAGCAAATGAAATTGTATTATTGATATTATATTAATGCTTATCTTGATAATACATGTATGGATTGGGTCAGCGTGTATCCTGTGACTAGAGTTGATGTAGATGAACATGTTTTCTATGATAGTTGCTCTTGAAAATTTAAATAGCATTAATGTTGCTGACAGAGCTAAGCGGTTAGGAATCTTTTCACCACCACTGTGTCTGGTTTTGATAGTGGTTGAAATAAACTTCAATCACTATCAAGAGGGGAAATCTGGTGGTGGTGTGGATATGATAGATCATTTGATAAATCACCCAAAAATGTAAAAGGTTTTGAGACTTAGTGCATATCTGTATGTGTTTTTCATAACTAGGCCCTGCTTATAGATTATTGGTAGTTTCTGGAGAGTGCCATTTCACAAAATGTAATTGATTGATCGTAAATGGTATGTTTTATATTGTTTGTTAATAAACTGTGTGAACTGTCCAATGTCATGACAGGACATCGGTGACGTTAAAAAAGAGAAAGCAGAGTATCACGGCAAAAAAAAAAAAAAAAATGATTCAACATACATGGAAGCCATCGGTGTTCTCCTTAGTGTAAGTAAGTAAGTAAGTGTAAATTAACAGATCAAGTAACAGGATTTGAGTCCTCGAACGAAGAACAAAGAACGCAGACAGGTCAACTGCATCATCACAACGTGCAAAAATTAGGTAATTGGACGCAAAGTGGGTTTGAAACTGTGCATGAACGGCTATCAACCAATCTCTAATGGCATTCCGAAACAGGATGACTGTTGATGTATTGTTGGATGAGAGAGGTGGTGTTTGTGCTATGTTCGGTGAACAATGTTGCACATTTATTCCCAACAACACAGCGGTGGGTGGTCGTCTAACCAGGGCCATAGAGGTCTCAGGACTCTTCATGGTAAAATGAAAGGACAACTGGTCTGTGTATATATATATATATACACATATATATACACATATATATATATATATATATATATATATATATATATATATATTTGTTACTTTGGAATAAAGACATTAAATTGATGTAATTTTGTTTTAGAAAAATGCTGTAGTTTTTTTCTCTGAATACAACCTACAAACGGTTAAAAAGGACATTCTGAAATGTTTTTTTTTTGGGCTATCAAATATTTAGTTTGACATTCAAACCGCACACTATTCGTGTCAATTTGTTTGGTTCTATCTCCATGAGTATTTTTTTGTGGTGCATCAAAAGCGTGTTTTAACTTACTTAGGTAAGACAGGTTTAGTGGAGAGATGAGGCCAAACAGCATCACACATCTATGTGCAAGAGATGGCAACTGACAAAGAACCTTCACACCTACAATAACTGCCCCGATGTAATGTGGTGGCTGAAGATCCTCTTCCTCCCGGACAACAAACACCACCATGGTGCACTTGGCAGGCTCTTGATCCAATTCATCCTACAGACCACCATGATAAAAGACAAATTCATTAGAGTTATTTAGATTAAATTTTTTTCCACCATGAAAAAAAAACAAACAACATATATATGTGTGTGTGTGTGTGTGTGTGTGTGTGTGTGTGTGTGTTTATATATATATATATATATATATATTTTTTTTTTTTTTGGAAGCATCTTTCAGGACACTCAAGGCCGCTGTACAGAGTAAAATACGAAAGTAAAAACACAAATACGGGTAGAAACACCAACACGTAAATCAAGCAGGATAAAATACAATAAAGTGGATGAGGGACATATCTGGAATTGGAGAGAGTAATTAAGGCGGAACAGATTGGTTTTGAGTTTAGTTTTAAACACAGGGAGGGTGGTGCAATTACAGAGGTCAGGTGGAGAGAGTTCCAGAGCTGGAGAACCGAATCGCTGAAGGCTCTGTCCCCCATGGTGGCAGGCAAGGGGTGGAGTGAGGAGGATGAAGACCGGAGAGCGCGGGATGGAGTGGGAATATGGATGATGTCTGAAAGGTAGGGAGGGGCGAGGTTGTGAAGAGATTTGAAAGTCATGTGTCATGTCATTATCCACACCGCTTATCCGGTACAGGGTCACGGGAGGGTGCTGGAGCCTATCCCAGCTGACTACGGGCGAAAGGCGCACTACACCCTGAACTGGTCGCCAGCCATAGATTTGAAAATATATAGAAGAATTTTGAAAATGATTTGTTGATTGACTGGAAGCCAGTGGATCTGCTGAAGGATGGGGGGTTGATGTGATAGGTGGAAGGTGATTGGAATCCATTGCACATCCTTGAGGCACCCTAAAGCTCCCGTATGTCTGTCACTGAGTCTTGAATTTTTACTTAGTAAACTGAATTTGAGCATATGCAGTATTGAATTTTTGGTGAGGAGACCTTTTTTTTGAGGAATTAAAAACGCATTTTAAAGTCCTACATTCAAGTTTATTGGGATATAGTTCTTAACAAAAACATTATGATCGAAAAATTCAGAATCAAATTAAAAATATACAATTTATGTAATTCGAATTCAGTTTTTCAATTCAATAATTCAGTGTTCAATTCAAAACATTCAGGTTTCAATTCAAATATCAAAGTTAAGATATTCACATTCAAATAACCAATATTCAGATTTAGTTTCAAGTGGGACAAATATCAGACCATAGTCCAGCAATTAATCCAAACTCTGTGTCAAATTAAGTGATGATTGTACTGCCTTTATTATTTTAGAGGAGGAGTAATACCTGCTGCTGTATCTTCTAGTGCTGGACGATTAATCAAAATTTAAATCGTGATTTAGATTTCTTAATTTTGAAAATGTTCTAATTGAGGGAAAAATGTTTCAGATTAAGAAAGAGTTCAAACAAATTACATATGTTCAATTTGAGAGAACCTGGCTAACCAAGATGGAACTTTACACCCTGGAATTGAAGGAGATACTTGGAAAAAAAGGCCGAGTTACTGGCACTGAAATAAGACCTATGCTCAGTTCACTCAGTCATGTAAGAGGGTTGTGTTTTATTACTGCAAATAGAATTTGCATCAAACTATTTTGGATAAGTCCATCATAAGCATTAACAGAATAAAACAATAAAAGATCTGTTAGAGCTTATGGATATCTTGCTATTTTTTTTATTTAAAGTTGAGATGCACTTTTTGGGATGTAAGCAATGCATATGTGAGCTTTTATTTATTTAAGACACTTAATCATCTTGTGTCTTTTTAAATAGCAAAACGTTGAAGCTGGAAGGGAGGGCATAATCCATTCCTTGATGAAATTCCTCGGACAGTCTGCAGAGGAACTTATCACGGACTACCAGGTAAATTACAACAGTATTACGTTTTTAAAGCTGCAATTAACTCATAGACTGTGCAGCAAACATTTTTATTTGTCACAATATTCAAATAAATTAATTGCTGCCAGTATGTGACCTGCTCTGGCTAAAGGGTTGGCATTTGGCAAAGGTTACTTTCGGGTAATTGACAAAATAAATCAGAAGGTCCAAAGTTTCGATTTTGAGATTTCTACAAAAATCCTATCCTTGAGGTTGAGGTTTCTATTTTAATTTCCGTTTTCATTGCCCTTTTTATTTATTTTTTGATTCTCATATATGCTGTTATAAACATGTAATGCAGATTGCAAATACTGTCACATATCACTGGTGTCCGGCTGAAACATGTTGTCATAATTTGAGTAATTTCATGTTTTTCTAGATCTAATCTATTGGTCAATCCACACGAGTGGGTGTTACTTGTAAATATTACTGACCAATCTCAAATGTTGAAAATGGTTTGCTCTCTTTGGATGATGCAGTGTTAATGATTGCAAAAACGTGCCATTGGAAGTCTCCTGCAAGGTGAAGATTCTGGAGCTTCTTGGATACTGCCTGAAGACAGCGATATTCAGAACTATAAAAAGCAAACACAAATTTGGGACATTATGCACCTAACCATGGATGTATATGCTCTTTCAGGAAGTCAGCAGAGAACAAGCAAAAGAGGACCAGGCCAAGCAAGTACTGAAGGTCTATGTCAGGGGTGTCAAACTCATTTTTATGGACGGGCCACATCGTAGTTGTGGTTTCCCTCAGAGGGACTGTGAACCCATATAAATTGATTGGAAAGCCAGTTTTGAAATCAGAAGCTAGTCAGTAATTGTTCAACAATTTTTCAATTTATTTTAAAAGGGGAGGATTGGTAACAAATAATTGGCAATATCTCATATCTCAGTGTTGTTGTGAAGAAAATATGCTAGAAACAGGAAGTTGATGCAGATGATTTGCCCTTTGCGGGCAACATAAAATTAGGTTGTGGGCCAGATCTGGCCCCGGGCCTTGAGTTTGACACACGTACTCTATGTCTTCCAAGCAAGTGAGGGACAAGAAGACACATCCCATGCCTCTGTTTCCATTGTTGCTTAAGAAAATGAGGTTGTGGAAATGTTGCCAGTCTCCTGCTCATGGGAATTAACTATGCGCTGAACTTACTAAATTTGCAGTACCCGTTTGAGGTGCATCAGAAGCTCTTTCTTGAGATAGATGGCCTGAAACTTGCACTCGGAGTCCATTCCCTGACTCTCCATTGAATGTTAGGCAAGCCCCCTCTCTGTCCACTTTTAAAACGTTTTGAAGACACATTTTTATTCTTTAGCTTTCGACTCAACATGTGACTGTCGTTGTTCTTCTTGTATCTACTGTACGTGTTTTAATTTGTGTTCTAATTTCCTGCTAATTTATACAACACCGTATGAAAAACACTTTGTTACAGCTCCAACTATTATAATTGCAAGTTATTTGTACATGGGTATTTCTTGTTTCGTGGACTAATACTGTGCGCAAATGCAAATGCTCGGCCTTTTATCACAAAAAATGTCCGAAGGGCAAGATCTTAATTCCTCCTCTAATATAAAACCTTCCCGAAGAACAAATCGTATAATTCTAACTTGCTAGATTTAGTCCAATGCACGATACATTTAGGCTAACTCGACGTCGCTCCAGTCAGTAAAGCACGCTTTATGGTTCACCAAAATGCATACCGTGAAATTCTTACCTTGTTTATGCGACGAGGATATTATCCCGTAAGGAGTTACACTGACGCTGTACTGCTTCTTTTTGTATTTCTCTGTTCAGGTCGTCCCTCCCGCATTTCGCCCAAAGTCAGACGGGATAGGCGGCAGCACCTCCCCGCAAGCCAGTACAAGATAGGCGGTGTGGAAGATAAAGATAACACGTCCCTCCGTTTGGATCGGGTATTGTGTTTTCTTTAGAGCTTTTGGTTCGTGTGCACTGTGCAACACAGTCTGAGCGCAAATACAAATGCTCGGCCTTTTATAAATAAAAAAAAAATCCGAAGAACAAGACCATCCTCGTCTAATATAAAACCTTCCCGATGAACGAACCTTATAAAACTTGCCCTCCGTCACAGCAAAACAATTTCTGCAACAATTTCATAATCCATTTGTAAAAAGACAACGGTAAGATTTCGTCCAGTGTACGATCAGTTTAAGCAAACTGGGTTTAGCTAGTCAGTAAAACACTCTTTATAGTGTAGCAACGTTAGTAACGCTAAATTCTTACCTAGTTTATGAGACGAGTGCTGTACTTGACTATTTTTTGTAATTTATTATTATTTTTTTTTTTTAATGCTTTATAGAGCAAATTGCACCTATGACAGTTGTTATTACCACAGAAGCCATCTCAAATGGTTGCAAACTCTGAGGGTGACTTTGAACCGGAAGTCCCGCCTCAATCGTCATCTGATTGACAGCGGAATCCTGGAGCCAGAGAAGAGAAAAGAATCAGACACGAAGTTGAAGAAGCGGAAAAAAAATAAACATCGAATCTCCAAGTTCTCGCAACGAGGGTGACTGTTGGGGTCTGGAGAAGTGACCGGGAGATGGAGAGCCCCGTATTTTGGTCTTGGTAAGAGGGTAACTCACTTGATGTTGACGAGGGAACCTATGCCGCTATGCTATATACCGGCGTGAGAAAACTACGGCCCGGGGGCCACATGCGGCCCGTTAAACGTTTTAATCCGGCCCGCCGAATTTGAAAAAAAAAAAAAAAAACCTTGTTAATGTTTTATTTTCAAAATAGTGTGGTTTTTCAAAGACAAGCTTTTGTTCACTTTCATTTAAAATTAAATGTATTTTTTTTCTCAGATGAGATGAGGTTACCAAAACACTCCATCCATCTGCTCCTGGTCCAGCCCCTCTGTCAAATTTTAGAACCCATTGTGGCCCGCCAATAAAAAAGTTTTCCCACCCCTGCTATATACTATAAGCTATGTTAATGTCGTCAGGCCATTATAGAGTATTTCTTCTGACATTTTGAAGGAGAAATAATACTCAACGTTTTATTTTTTTATGATGTTTGAGGCATTCTGACTGAAATACAGTTCAATTGAGGTTACCAGTAGTCATTTCCATTACCTGTCAATGTAAATTAGAATGTAACTTACTACAGTGAACCCTCGGTTATCGCGGTTAATGGGGACCGAGACCACCCGCGAAAACTGAAAATCCGCGAAGTAGCGGCGCACCTTCAAAAATGCTTAAAAAAAAAAAAGTGCGAAGTAGCGGCGCACCTTCAAAAATGCTTTAAAAAAAAAGTGCGAAGTAGCGGCGCACCTTCAAAAATGCTTAAAAAAATAAATAAATAAAATAATAATATATATATATATATATATATATATATACGGGTAGAGAGAGAGAGGGTGAAATGCATGTTATAACAAAAAAAAAAAATTATTAAAACATTTTTTTATTCCCCAGCCATTATTTTTGTATTTATTCAATTACTTCTTTTTGTATTTATTTAATTACTTCGACTTTTACCTGCTGGTACGCCGTCCGGTGTGCCCTGGCATTCTTCATTTATTTATTCATTTATTCATTCATAACTGACAGCCTCGCGCTCCGCTCATGCCCGGGCGGAAGGTGTTCCTCTTCGGCTTAACAACCACGCACGCCGGCCGGTCTCCTCCGGAGCTCTCGCACGGTCCCGAACGGAGCGAAATGTCGCCCCGCTAGTGCCCGGGCGGAAGTTGTTCCTCTTCGGCTTAACTGCCACGCACGCTGGCCGGAGCTCTGGTACGGTCCGAACCGCGCGAAACGTCGCCCCAAATCGTGCCCGGGGGAACGTGCTCTTCTTTGTCCACTCTCCTCTTCGCCCACGTTCTTCTTCGGCGGACGCCGGCCGTCTAACCACTCCAGCGCCCCGTCGTGCCGCTCGGCGAAACTACAATGCCCCCGAATATTTTTTAGACCCGCGAAGCACTGAACCCGCGAAAGGTGAACCGCGAAGTAGCGAGGGTTCACTGTATTGCAACCAGATACCTATAAAATGTCATTTAATTTGCACTGTTTTGATCGCCACTGTTTTGCTCATTGAACAACAAATGAAAAGATGAATCATACACAGTGTTTGTAAAGATAATTGTCAATGTTTTATTAAATGAAATTCCAATGTAAAATTGTGTAATATTGTGTTATATAATGGGTCTACAACATACATTTCTCACAGACAAGTAGAGCTTTTTCTCATGAAATGTGTTGAAAAAAAACTAACATTTGAACATTGTTTTGCGTTACAACATCCGTGTTTACTGGTCATAAATTATTAACTTAAGTTTAATATACACTACACGAGCTGGGTAGCCACCACGCCTCAACCACCATAACAAGTTCGCTAACCCTTTAAGTCGAACGAGGTAGCTAACATATCGGGTTCAATTTGTACCAAAAATATGCTGTTGTGCCTTGTGTCTCTGTATATGTCGTCATGACGTGTCATTTGACAAAGCCTTGTGTCGATGTTAGTTGTCGATGTAACAGTCTTATGTTAGATGTCAATGTATGTCTATGTTAGATCTCAATGTGTCGATGTTAGATGTCAATCTATGTGTCTATATTAGATGTGTTTATGTTAGATGTCTATGTAAATGTTTGTTAGATGTCGATGTGTGTAAGATGTCTATGTAGAGGTTGGTTAGATGTCGATGTCTATGTAAATGTTTATGATGGATGTCGATGTGTCTGTTAGATGTCCGTGTTTGTTAGATGTGATTGTAATGGTTTATGTTATAGACGTCAATGTAAGTGTCAATGTTAGATGCCCATGCATGTTTGTTAGATGTCGATATATGTGTCATTGTTACATTTCAACGTAAATGTTGTTCGTGCAAGTTTCCAGTCCTCCAGCCACGTGACATCATGTGCGTCAAAGTGATAACTCGTACATTTCACGGAGGGAAAAAAAACAGACACCATTGGTAGTTTTGACCGGGAAAAAAAAAATCATTTATTTTTTTCGAACACCTCATGTCTCTTTCAGCGTAAGAATAAACATGACACGACCAAAATAAAATATACCAACACAGGCAAATATTTAAGGAGCACTCAAGAGATACACTTCAGCTCATTTAATCCCACCTATTTTTACTAACGCAAACCCTTCAATTCTAGCGCCCACAGAATAGTGTGCTATAATGCTATAAAAATATGGAGCCTTTACCTGACAGCGTTTGAATATAACTGAATTCCCATTGCTCACGAAAAACTGAGAAACTAAGAACAAACATTTCAAGCACAAGCTTGACTTGACTTCAACAGTTCTATTTTTTCTTTCGTGACAGCTCAGACATCAAAATAATGCTTTCCTTCTATAAAATAAAAACAGCATGACAAAAGGTGCTGAAATAAACTATATACGGAAGTGCGTGAGTGACA
Source organism: Idiotropiscis lumnitzeri (assembly GCF_059441095.1). Classification (NCBI taxonomy): domain Eukaryota; kingdom Metazoa; phylum Chordata; class Actinopteri; order Syngnathiformes; family Syngnathidae; genus Idiotropiscis; species Idiotropiscis lumnitzeri. The sequence continues at coordinate 347,498 of NW_028283701.1, forward strand.
GTGTGTGCATGTGTTTTTGCAACGCATGTGTACACCCCGCCATACAAATTACACAATTCGTTGGGTATGTGGTATACACTTAAAAACAATTGCCTTGGAGCAAGTGAACACAACACGTCTCACACTGTATACATGCTGTAGAAGGGCTGGGCGATATGACCTCAAATCAATATCGCGAGAAATCGAGCAATTTTACCTCGATAACGATAAATGCACAATAAATTCCCACGTGGACTAAAATCAAAATAAATGCAGGAATTGCATATTGACTGTTTTTTTTATTGACCAACTGGTACACTTTACTTTCAATGAAAAATAAAAGTACAAAAATCATTTGTATGAACATTCCAAATAGCTTGCAGGGTTCGCGGTTAACTTTAAAAACTGCTTGCCCATAGGGCAAGTGCCACTAAAATTTGCCTTGCCCGAGTGGCCAAATTACTTGCCCGACTTGGGCAAGTGACAATTTTTTTTCTCTAAGAATAAAATGTTTATGGTTGTAAAATGTGCGCCACAAATGTAAATAAACATATAATCTGATAAGCATAAATTAATCTTGTTTTCATCATCAACCATGAAACCCTACTCACAAGAGCAAATGTATCATCCTGTGCAGTTATTGAAAATGTTAATTGTAGTTTTAATAATTAACAAATCTGCATGTTAAATTGGGAAAATGATATTACAGCAATCCAGATGATCAATTTTAAGTCCAGGAGAGCGTATTAATTGAGGAATCACATGAGTAAATTATGAGTGTGGCAAATTTGTGTATTCCTTTAAGACCAGTGCCTGTGGTGCTGCCTCCATAAGTTTCATAGCATAAACAGAACACAGTCACTGACACTATGTCAGGTCACATCATGGAGCTAATGAATTAACAGCCAATAATCAAATATTACTCCCTTCCTTACTCACAACTGAATTGTCAACTTAAAAATATTCGAGCTATTTTAGTCATGTCAGAGGAATCCGAAATGTTCGGATTTGAACGAACTCGTCGCCACTCGTAAACATGCGCAGAAGGTAAGAAAACTTCCGGCTGTCAATTTTCGGCCAAAATATCGTAGGTTTTTGTTGTGTTTTTCAAACTTCAAATGAGGATGCTACGACAGCGAGTTCCAATACTGCGGGATTTATTGACGTCCACTTTAACTCGACATTCACTGAACTAACTGATCCCCGTAGCGCCCGCCCATTACCCCCGATAAGGCCAATGGACCATACCAAAACATAAGGGGTTGTCTGGGTTAAACCATCACCATACAGTGCACACAAACAGATCACACCACCGTTTTCGTCAAAATTAAAGATATTTGGCTGCTTTAAAAAATGCTTGCCCGGTCGGGCAAGTTGCCCATAATTTTACCTTGCCCGTGGCCAAATTTCACTTGCCCCGGGCAATCGGGAAGCGGTTAACCGCGAACCCTGAGCTTGCTTTGCATGACTTGAACAATGTCACAAAGAAAAAGGGTACCTCTTGCGAAATCTTTTTCTGCAAATAGATTGCGCCAAGATGCTCTCATGATGTAAATAATGGCAAATAAAAAAACGCGAAATAAAATGAAAGAAAATGTCAATGCAAGCCAAATAAACAAGTGGGTATTATCGGGGAAAATGTGCCGTCTCGAGTACTCTGCTGCGCAGTCGCCACTTGTCATCTATGGAATGCACAGTTAGGCTCAATCAGGGATCCATGTTGCGACCCGACCACAAGTCGGATGTAGATGCAAAATGCTTGACATGTCTAAGCTCCCGGCCCGATGTAGTCCATATCGGGAAATACGGCTTTCATGAAGCGTTTAAATCCTGTGCGCGCCACGTAACTAGACGAGCTTTATCTTTAGCTAGTGCTAGGCTATCGCGTCCACCTCTGAGACGTTCTCTCGTATGGTGTCGCCTCCGTTCATGGGCTGTTGTCACTTGTCGAACCTTGCTTCTCACTTTGAACTTTCAGCACAGCATGGTTGTGTTGTGGGTGGTGAGAAAGCTTCTGGATTTGAATCGCCAGCAACGAGAGCGACAGACGGGTGGAGTCACATGACTAGAGGCGCTGTAGCGGTCTTAAAGGGGCATGAACATTGCCGCAGACAAAAGGCTTTTCTTTTTTTATTCATCGAATTTACCGACATGGGCAAAATGATTTCGGTCATTGTAATAAATTTCGGTAACGGTAAATTTTCGGTTTATCGCCCAGCCCTATGCTGTAGCATGGCTTTCTTTGCCGTGGGTGTCAAATATTTTACTTTGTTTTCAGAGTGCTTACAGACCTCTTGGTTTTGCCTCAAAATAATTGTCTGCAAAGCAGTCTGTGCCATCCGCATCATTGATGTGCAGGAGTAGCTTGTTGGTAATAAATAGCTGCAAGAAGTCCGCTGTTTGCCGCAGCATCCAGTGGTCCAGCGCTCGCAGTGAAAGTCTTGTCTGGCAGCCCGAACCATCCCCAAACATTTCGAGATGCACGCCCACTAAATTCCAGAAATATAAACATGGACAAACTTGACATTCTTCCAGATTCTGTCTCTTTGCATTGTTTTGAAGTTACTCCTGCAACTTTTCCACTTCTTCGATCCTCCCCATTGTCTGAAAAAGAAGTGTATATTTTGATTTGAAATAATGACCTCAACATACCAATACATTTGTTTATCATCTGAACTGGATTATTTTGAAACAACATTTGGGATGGACATCTGGGATTTGTTGTTGTGTATATTCAGAGTAATCCTTTTCTTGTATATAGCTAAAGCAATAGTCGCTGGCCTTGAAAATGGGTACAAGACTTGACCAAATTAAGATGCCATAAGGTCTAATTTGCCCCTTCTCTACCACAACCGATTTAGAGGCCATTCGTAACAGATTTGAGAAGACCACTTTTAAAGATATGAAGCCAGAGCTCGGCACCGGACCCATTTTTATTATTTATTATAATTTTAATGTATTATTGAGCAAATGACACAATATGTCAGTAGTGATTACCACAGAAGTCATGTCAAAATAGTGCAAATTCTGAGGTCGACTTCAAATCAGACAGGCGGAGACGAGCGCCAGAGAAGAGATGAGAATCAGAAGAGATGTTGAAGAAGCTAATAACAAAAAAAAACAAAAAAACACATCAAATCTCCATGTAGTAGCAACGGGGATGGCTCATGGGGTCAGGAGAAGTGAGCGGGAGATGGGGAGTATGAGGTGCCGTTGGGGACAAAAGTCAGGAATCGCTTCACACTTCTGAAATGCACTCTTACACACCAGTGAAATTGTTGTTGCTCATGCATACTTATGAAACGCTATCATACATACGAGTGAAACGCTCTCATACACACTAGTGAAATAGTTGTTGCTCATACACTCGTCAAATGCGCTCATACACATAGGTGAAACATTCTCATACACACCAGTGAAAGGCGCTCAGGCACAATTGTGAAATTATTGTTATTCATAAATACAACTGAAACATGCTCATGCCCATACACGAGTGAAATGCTTTCATACAAACACCCACACTGTTGAAAATGCTGTCATGAACACAAGATCGCTTACAAATACTAAAATGTAAAAATTAATCATTTATTTAGCAGGGATGCATGGTGGGCGACTTGTTAGCACGATGGTCTCACAATGCAGAGGTCGCGGGATTGATTCCGGCTTTCCTGTTTGGAGTTTGCATGTTTCCCACACGCCTGCGTGGGTTCTCCGGTTTCCTCCCACATTCCAAACACATGCATGGCAGGTTGTTTGGACACCCTAAATTGGTGTGAGTGTGAGCGCGGATGGTTGTTTGTCTTTGTGTGACCTGCGATTGGCTGGCAACCAGTTTAGGGTGTACCCCACCTACTGCCCCAAGATAGCTGGGATAGGCTCCAGCACCCCCCGCAACCCTTGTGAGGAGAAGCCGTACAGATAATGGATGGTGGGATGGCATTCATAATGGACGGCCGCCACGGTGGGCGACTTGTGAGCACGATGGTCTCACAATGCAGAGGTTGTGGGATCGATTCCGGCTCCGGCCTTCCTGTGTAGAGTTTGCATGTTCTCCCAAGCCTGCGTAGTTTTCTCTGAGTTCGCCAGTTTCCTCGCACATTGCAAAAACATGCATCCATTTACTCTGATGCCAATGTTTTCTGTACCTTATGGCAGATTTTTCTCTTTGCCGAAGACTATTAGCACTTGTAGAGCGAGGACCTGTGCCACAGTCGTCAACTGCACCCTAAAATCAGATCATTTTGTATTTTAGACATTACACACTACACAGTTAAAGATGGTCCAAAAAAGAAAAATGGATTAATGTATTTCAACTTACATAATACTCTTTAAAGAGCTGACCAGCTCATTCCCAGAGGTACGTATTGGGGCGTATTGGTCGTCTTTACAGAAGACTCCAGGAGGTAACTCAGGTTTGACCTTCAGCCACAACAGAGTGTTGGGTGTGAGTGCTTCCAAGTCGTTGAGGTCGGAAGATGTCCTTGTGATAGGCCTGCTGTTTATAACTGCTTCAGCCTCACCAAGCAAGGTATATTGACTTTCTTCACCCGAAATTTGTTCTTTTACAGTGACATTCAGGATTTTTCTCACAGACCAAATAAGTCGCTCACAGCTTCCTCCGTGGTGGGAACCTGCTGGGGGATTGCTATGCCACTGAATACCTTTTTGCAGCAAGTGTTTCTCGATTTACTTAGTGTTCCATTCTTTGATTGATTTCTTCATTTCACTGTCAGCTGATCTAAAGTTGGTTCCGTTATCAGAATACATCTCTCTCACTTGTCCTCTTCTGACAAGAAATCTTCGGATTGCGTTGAGACAAGCATCTGTGTCACGTGAAGATGCAATTTCCAGATGTACGGCTCGTACAGCGAGACATGTAAAAATCACGCCGTATCTCTTTACTTGTCCTCTAACCCTACTTACTTAGAATGGACCAAAATAATCAACGCCAATTCTCTTGAAAGGCGGATCGTCAGGTAGCACTCTTCTGATGACTCTAGCAGCTCGAGGTATCCAAAACTGTTGATGCAGATTAGCCATCATGTGGTTCCTTCCAGCGTGAGCTGTAATCTCATGAATGTATCTCAGGACTAGCTTTGTGTTATGTGAATCCTTGGCAAGATGGCTTGCTGTTTTGCTGTTTCAGGCATGGCTGCGTGGCTCAACTGTCCACCAACCCTCATGACACCATCTTGAAGTACTATATTGAACTTGTAAAGTGGGCTACTTTTCTTCACCCTTTTTTGTTTTTCAAATATGGCTAAATCTTTTTTGAAACTTCGCCTTTGACAGTATTTCACAAGTTCTCTTTCTGCTTTATCCAAGTCGTTGCAGGTCAAATACTTTCCTTTGACAGTTCTCTTGAATAAATTCATCTTGCCTTCTTCACCTAATGTGATTAACTCCTTTCTATTTTCCTTTACTCTGTCAGTAAGTCTTTCAGCTTTAGAAACCAGGCTACGGCCTGCTTCAATGCTGTCCAAGACGAATAATGGTTCATCCACTGGCCCAGAGAATCTTTGGGCTACAGTGACTGAATTACATGCACTTGAGTCACTCATTTGACCTCCAGGTCATTAATTGGTAATTTGAAGTGTTTTTTGTGTTTAACTAAATTCCTGGACACTGCCTGATTTTTTTCAGAGCTGTACAACCACTAGAAAGGGTGGTTCCCACAATGTGAGTTTTGCTCAGGTGGCCCAACAATGTCACAAAAACAAGTAGGGGTGTGTGTGTGTGTTTGTATAAGCTACATGTTGGGGACCAACATCGGACAGCACACCCACTGTAGGGGACCAAAATTTTTGTGGGGACCAAAAATCTGGGCCCCACAAAAAAGAGCATTGAATTCAGTGATAAGAAGCTCAGGGGGAGGTCCTGTCAAAGTTTCAGGGCTTCCCAGGAAGGTCACAAAAACAAGACGAGTGTGCTAGAAATGTGTGTGCGGAAAAATTACTCAGGATCGCTGTCTAGTGGTCGGTCCCGGTACTGCACTTACGCACACTTCACACACTCGGCTGGTCTGCGCATGTGCAGGACAGTCTGCTTTATGTCAGGCAGCCACCCTCCCCTCCCCCACAGCCCAACCCGAAAAATTGAGATGTTAGTTAAGTATTTATTCCTATTATTGAGTGAGATTACATATTTTTACTTGGCAGCTGGCACAACAGCTAAGCTTGGAGCACAGTTATTGCAAAATAAAATAAATAAACAGTAACAACAATAACGATTGTTAATATTGTTATACTTTATAGCGTAACCTATTTATACTAATTTTCTGTATGCAATTTCAAGTGCAACTAATATAGTTGTGCATATAGATAGCCACCAAACTCCATACATTAGATAAAAATAAGAGCCACGATGTTAACCAATTAACAGTTCAAGAAAAAAGCAGACATCCAAGAACTTGCTTTGTTACTTTTGCGTGGCCAGAACTACAAACCCCAAAGCAGAGCAAACCCAAAACATCAGAGAAAGTACAATACTTTTGTCAAGGAGTGGTGCTGCTGCTTTGCGATCGCTGCCACCATAGTGAACGCGCTACCACATTCGTGCACACGCACACATGCCACACACCTGTTTTCCACGTCCTGTCAGTCCACTCCGTCGGTCCACATTTATTTCGTTGGTCAGCCATCACGGTTGGGTGCGCACTAGATCGCTGTTAAACCATCTTCTACGCCACAGTCCTCGTGTTCAACAAACATTTCTCCCGAACTCGCCTACCATGCACAACTCTCCACTTTCAAACCGAGCGCCGCTGTTACTTCCGGGTTTTTAGCGCCAAGCACTTGACGCTAGCGTGTGACGTCATGGCGAAATACTAGGTTTTAAAATAAAAATTTTCTTTTTTTTGTACAGTCTAAGTGCATGGGGTTATGATAGATCGAATGAGTATACCTTTATGTACTCACTAACATTTATGTTGATCATAAAATGTTGTTTTGATGAAGAAAACTGTTATTTTTTAGAATCAATTGGCTTAGGGCACTTGGGCAAACTACGGCCCGGGGGCCACTTGTGGCCCGTTAAACGTTTCAATCCAGCCCCCCAAACTTGAAAAAAATTAAATGAATAAGCCTTGTTAATGGTTTATTTTCTAAATACTGTGGTTTTTCAAAGACATATATATTGTTGTAATGCTTTTGTTCACTTTCGTTTAAAATTAAATGTATTTTAGGACTCATTGTGCCCCCCCCCCCCTCCCAATCAAAAAGTTTGCCCATCCCTGGCATAGTGGATGGGCCGAGGAGTTTAAAAGGCACACATCATGCATTTTTCAGTCAGTTTTAGCCAGGGCTTGGTATGGGGAAGACCAGCTGGTTTACATGTAATCATTACATTTTCCCAAGTTTTATTTAAGTTAATTGGACAAAACAAAAAAACGCAATATTCTTCTGCCAGAGAGTATGTAATATTCTTCTGCCATTTTATTGTAGAGGGCCATTTTGAGCCCCTAACAATATTATTCAACCAAGAGATCATGAGTCGTCGCCCACTTACTTTCTGAAGTCAGCTGGGATGTCACGGCTGTGACCCTCGTGAGGATAAAGTGGTTCAGATGGAAAAGTAGGACTAAGGGCTTTTTCTCAGGTTTCCATGCGCAAATCCATGTATATTAGGTTAATTGGAGACTCTAAATTCTCTACTCATCAAATGACATTCGTGACCCTGATGGATAGATAAAATAGATTATTAATCTGCCATGGGAAGTCCAAGGTGTCTGGTAGAAAGAAATGCATTCATACACTCATTACACAGTCAACCAAGCAAAGACACAAAGCCTAGGGCAGGGGCGGGCAAACTTTTTGATTGGAGGACCACAATGGGTTCTAAAATATGACAGAGGGGCCGGACCAGGAGCAGATGGATGGAGTGTTTTGGAAACCTCACCTCATCTGAGAAAAAAAATACATTTAATTTTATATGAAAGTGAATAAAAGCATTCCAACAATAATATTTGTCTTTGAAAACCACAGTGTTTAGAAAATAAAACATTAACAAGGTTTATTCATTAAATTTTTTTCAAGTTCGGCGGCCCGGATTAAAACTTTTAACGGGCCGCATGTGGCCCCCGGGCCGTAGTTTGCCCTCGCCTGGCCTAGGGCATAAACACATACATGTAATATCCAATCCGCTTATTCTCACAAGGATAGCGTGCTGGAGCCTACCCAGCTGTCAACGGGCAGTAGGCGGGGCACACCCTGAAGTGGTTGCCAGCCAATCGCAGGGCACGCAAAGACGAACAACCATCTGCGCTCAAACTCACTCACAAATGCAACCTCCACACAGGAAAGCTGGGTCCCGGGATCGAACCCTGCACCTTGGGACTGCGAGCCGGATGTCCTAACCAGTCTTAACTCATTAAATACCAGCCATTTTCACTGGAGCAACCCACTCAATCCCAGAGTTTTCCTGGGTTTTGACTAATATTGCAAGGCCCACAGAATATTGTATTCTAATGCTATATAGACATGGAGCACACCCGAAGAAAGATGAGACTCTCTTCTTTCAACAGAAAAAAAATGTTTGTTCCTATCTTTTTCCATTCTTGAACAATCGGCATTTGAAAATAGCTAAATTTCATGAAAACTCCAATCCCTGGGGAAAAAACTGAGAAAATGAGCTTTTTGTAAACTGATGCATTTTGACCATAATTTGAACTTTGACACTATTATTTATGGCTTTTATGACACCTCTAACATCTAAATAATGCATGCCTTCTATAAAATAACAAAAAAAAGCACAAAAAATATGTTTTTGATAAAATAAATTTATTTGCACATAACACTAAACGACTGAACTGTTGAACTATGTACAAAAATGAAATACATCAGTGTCATACATACTTTTTTTTTGTGTGATATAAAATAAAACAGTTGCCTTGATGCAAGGGCACACAACATAGTTCACACCACATTCTTGTTTCACTCCGTTTGCCTTTGCGCAAACAGACCCGACACTTTCGTTGTGGTCTGGCTTTGCTGGTCCGTGGAAAATAGGCGAGCTTGTGTTTGTCCACTGGGGTTTGTGTGAAAATAATTGTCTGGGAAGTGATTGCTGGCATCCGCGATGTGCTGCAGAAGCTCATCCGTGAGAAACAGCTGCAGGAAATCAGCTGGCTCCTCAGACTCCAAATGGGCAGCGGCATTCAGTGGTCCAGGGGTTGCTGTAAAGTCGATTTTCCTCGGTTGCCATCCAGTGTGACGCCATCCGGAACCACTGCTTCCTGATGCACAACCTGTAAATTACAGAAATATAAACAATTGGAAATATATATTTATTGCTGCATTTTATTGCTGGCGTGTGAAGTTTCATATTATAATTTACCTTTCTTTACACCAACAAGACGAGGAGGAACTTTCTTGCCGCGGGATGCACAATCTGTGAATTTTAGAAAGTATGCATGATTACCACACCATTCAGTATTGTTGTTTCCTCGTCGGGGAGGAGATACGCTCGCGTCTAACTGCACATTTATGCGACATTTTCTGCCCGCAAGATGCATGATATGTACAATAAAAGCATGAGGGGTAAAACCACATGTTCAATGGTAACTTGCGAGCGCTTACCTTCTCGTTCGGGGGGATCTGGTGAGGACTCTCAGCTGCTTTGGCTATTGTCCGAAGGCAGGCGATGCAGGCCGCAAGGCACGCGCACCCTCTTTAGACGCCTGTTTGTTGTGACGATGACGAAGCGTCATCCTCTCAACCAAAGCGTCTCCATCGCCTTGATGCTTTTAGGAAGCTTTTTTTTACAAAAACGCATTCCTCGATCGTCATTTGCTTGGAGGATTTCATTGCTAACGCTACTAATGCGACTGCTGCTAGTGCTGCCGATGCTGCTGCTACCCACGCTGCTCTCCACACTTATAAGTCTACCCCAGGATCCCGCCCCCCATTTGTACCTCTGGCGCAGATTCAAGGCGGATCTTTTGCACCTCTGCCCCCTGCTGGGTGATTTTTACATGATTCACAATGCGGACAAGGCTGATTCTCAGTCAGAGGTTGCATCAGACCCTTATGTACACTATGACGTAAAAAAGACAGGAAACGTACTTATACGTCTTTGGTAGAGGGCGCCATTGCATTAAAAGACGTCTTTGTACGTCTAAGGGAGTAAATGAGTTGAACAAAGTACAGGGTCCTTCACCTGACTACAGATGATCTTCTGGGGACTTTATTTGGTTTTAATCACTTTTGGGGTCTGTATCTATGCACACTCCCTGGTTTTGCTACCTTCCCGGGTACCACATACACACTGCTTAGTTTCTCTGCCTTCGTGGGTACCACATACATATTGCTTGGTTTCTCTGCCTTCCTGGGTACGACATACACACCGCCTGGTTTTGCTACCTTCCTGGGTACCAGTCACACAAACGTCAGACGACTCAGCACATACCGACTGTCTCAGCACTACACACTTTCACTCCAAGGCAGTGCTGTGAACCAACTTACTGACAAGAGGTAGTATTTAGAATTTTAAAAAGTGCTTGAAAGGTTTTGTTCATGTAAAACCAACAGATTATGACATTATTATTATTATTTAAATCAGTATTAAACAGCATCAGCATAGGTTAAAGATATTATACAGACTATATACGATAAAAAAATACTAAACCACCCTTGCTTTTCCGTCATTTCTTGTATAAGTTAACACACAGATGTATAACATTTGTTTATACAAATATAACGATTAAAAAGTAGCTGATTAGAGTTTTAATTTTGTATTCATTAATCTGTAATAAAAATGGACATATTTTGGTTAATAAAATTAACAAGAAATAAAAGTAAAGGGTGTTCTAATACTGTTTTCAAGATTGTCCTAACATACATTTAATGTTTACAGTATATGTCTTCGGAAGAAGCGCAGCATTAGATTTTTTTTTTTGTTCTCTCTCTTTGACTTCTGAATTTGAATTTCTGTCACAGATGTGCTTGAATTCTATTTTGGATGATTTGTGTTAAACTGCACAAATATTTGAAGAGCCATAGAATTCAAGAATCACACCAGTGCTGCTACTCCTCCGAACGGGTGAACGCCCTTGATTAACAACCTGCGTTGAGGTGGCTTTTGAGATTCGTGGTGTGGGAGAAAAATCTCTGAAGGCATTCTTAGACTTCAAGAGAGGGTCCACAATTTTCAAAGATTCACTTCCGTCTGAATCAGAGGCCTCACTTGTATCCGGAATATATTCATCTCCACTGTCATCTGAGTTGGAGGAATAATGCTTATCCATTCCAAAGTCAGCCTGTTTTTTTAATCTAAAAAACAACAACAACGAAATATAAAGGATAGAAGGCAGGAGACCAATAAAATATATGCAATTTGCTTGTAAGATTCCCTGAAATCTATATGGGTTGTTTACCTGTATACTTTTGGTCCTCCTGAGCCTTGGGATAGTAATATGGTCTGGGTCTGAGGCGCAAAGTTCAGGGGCAGGATTTGACAATGATTCGTCAGAATCTGTGTCGTTATTCCAAGGAAGATTCAGCCCATATTTTTTGTCCAAGGGAGGAGACTGGGTTGCATCAGAGTCCAAGAGAAAATTGAGAACCCATTAAATACTTAATCCCCAGAGGAATCTGCACAGAAAAAGGTCTTAATTCTATTTGAAAAAAAAAAAAAAACTAAAATATTGATGAATGATATGACAAAATAATGTAATAACAAAATTAATTGACCGTAACAAAAAGCTCCCGGGAGGAAAACTACATTAAATGTTTTTTTAACAGGGCAGTGAAAATATTGGAAAATAAAAACGATAATAAATAAAATAATATAAAAAAAGAATTCAATGTGTATCGATGGACCCATATGAAATACTTATATCGCTATGTACTTATCAGCCATATCGCCCAGCCCAATATGTAACTGCAACTTCAAAACCTCGGGCCATAACAGGATTGTAACATGGGATGCATATCTTCATTCCTAAATTTGTAGATCCCGAGGAGGCTGCTCAATGGTCCTGGTAATCTAAACCTCAACCAATTCGGTCACAGCCAATGTTCTCCATCCTTGTTAAGAAGTTTTGAAATGATTTAATAGATATACTATTGCAAACTATACCAGAATTTTAGACATTTTAAACTTTTGATCACAATTTTACCTATTTTCTAAAAATCTGAAGAATCCACATGCCAAATCACCTGCTGTAGACACATAGGTTCTGTTCTGACAGATAATTCAGTTACAGGTTGTGTACTTAAAGCCAATAAGAGGGCAATGCAGCAGTCGACAACCTGACGAAAGCTTAAGTCTCCCAATGAGAGAACTGTAGTGGCTGGTAGGTTCTTAGATTGTAACATAGTAAAGACATATACTAGGCATAACTGTATATCATATGATGATGAGGGAAAATATTATTAGCTACGATTTATGTCCAGATATATTAGAAAACTTGTCCAACCAGCACAGGTCTATCTAACTGTAATTTTAACATCTCAAGACACGACAGGATGACCACATGATACGCATACCTCCTTTTCAGAGTCTGTCAAAACTTGAGAAGGCTGCTTCGATGTTCTGGTGGCATCAACCTCAGCCGATTCAGTCATTGTCGGTTGTCCTCCATCCTAATGAACAAGTTGAATATTAATTTAATGAATTAAAAAAAGAAAATGGATCAGAATTTTACACATTTTAGGCTTTGGCCACCCAAAACAAAAACTAACAAGTTCACGAATGAAACAAAACCAATTACTTTAGCGCATGACAATTAATCTTCAGTAGAGATATGTTGTGACTGATATTTCAGTCACAGGTTGTCTTTTGAACGCCACCAGGGGCGCAATGGAGCACAGGACAGCCAAAAGTCTTCTTGTCGGACACCTGTAGTGGCTGGTAGGTTCTAAGATTATAACATAGTAAAGTCACATACAACTCCTAACTGTATTTCATATGATAATGAAGGAAAAGATGATTAGCTATGATTTATGTCAACAATAAAAATGGCTCTACGGGGTCCCCACAAACACAAACCTGAGAGTTGGGTGTCAGATGGCCAACATACCTGACACGCAATTCAACTCAACTGGACCCCACAACACAAGAAAAAGCTGAGTGAGCCTCAAACCAGACATACACATTCACTGACAAATATCCTGTGACACCAGATATATTAGAAGTCTTGTCTAATCAGCACACGTCTATCTAACTGCAATTTTAACATCTCGAGACACGACAGGATGAGTACACGATACGCATACCTCCATTTCTGAGTCTGTAAAGCCTGGAGGAGGCTGCTTCGATGTTTTAGTAGCATCATAAATTTATTGAATTAATTATATTTGAGGTTGGATTAGATTTTTACACATTTTAAGCCTTAGCCACCCAAAACAAAACATAAGCTCATGAATGAAATAAAACTAATTAATTTCGCCCATGCCAATTAATCTTCTGTAGACGCGTGTTGTGACCAGTGTTGTTTTTGGCAGGCATTTTAGATTTTGTCCAAGTCATTTGGACAAAGTGCTGATTTGTTTACATCACATTTAGTCATCCCAATTCGTTATAGTTTTAGTCCAGTTTTAGTCAACGAAAACTAAAAAAAGGGTTTTAGTCCAGTTTTAATCGACGGAAACGCAAAAAAAGTTTTACCCTAGTTTTCGTCAATTTATTCACAAAGGTTTTAGTCCAAGCGGCACGGTGGCCCAACTGGTTAGCAGGATGGCCTCACAATATTGAGGTCGTAGGTACGATTCTGGCTCCGGCCTTCCTGCATGGGTTTCCTCTGGGTAATTCGGTTTCCTCCCATATTCTTAAAACATGCATGGCAAGTTGCTTGGACACTCTAATTGCCCCTAGGCATGAGTGTGAGCGTGGATGGTTGTTCGTCTATGTATGCCCTGCGATTGGCTGGACACCAATTCAAGGGTGTACCTCGCCTACTGCCGAAGACAGCTGGGATCGGCTCCAACACCCCCCGCGACCCTAGTGAGGAGAAGCGGTACAGATAACGGATGGATGGATGGATGGGTTTAAGTCCATTTGAGTTAAAACAAGGCATTCAAGGTTTCCACCCAATAACAAAGACTTTTGGATGGACTACAAAGGATTCTTCATTACAAACAGAAAAAAGTGGCAACAGTGGAATCAATGCTCACTGCTCCAAAATAAGCAGAGAAGCAAAACATTTTGTTGGGCAACTGTTGTGGCTTTATTTCACTAAAAGCAACATAAAATAATTTATGAACCACATGCTAACAATTTTGTCTCGTCAACGAAAAAAATTCATGTACATCACGTCATGTTTTCGTCATAAAAGAACCTCGTTTAGCTTGTCATCGTCATTAAAAAAGGGGCGTTAACGAAGTATTTTCGTCATAGTCATCAGTGACGAAAACAACACTGGTTGTGACTGATATTTCAGTCCCAGGTTGTCTCCTGAACACCACCAATTGGGCAAGGGGGCGCAGGAAAGCCTGGGGTCTTCTATTTTTACAGTATAGAAAGGCTAAATATCAAATTGAAACAGTGTTTTATATCATGAATATACAGGGTTGGTGCTGGTTCTGGTAGGGAAACCACAACATAAAGATGTCCTTAATTAGTCCCACAATGGGGATATTTGCAATATGGCATATGATGGCCTAACAGGGCCACCGCCCAGAAAAGAGTAACGCAGAACTTTGTAATACTGTCACTCCCTGACCAGTTCGTTGTTCCTGAAGAGCCAAACTTTGACTCAGACCCACAAATTTGAATTACAGATAGTGGACAATGGAGAACTCCCCCAGTCAGTCAGCATGTTCAACTTCCATAGAAACCTCAACATACATTTATTAGATTGCCAAACTAATTGGAAACTACATCACCAGAACACCACAAGTGGGCTCTGTTATTGTACTTAAAGATGCATCTTACAAACCTGTGTTCTCCAAGGCCAGCTGGTCCATAGTCTTAAGTTATTTCTTCGCCAACATCAATGTCTCGGAGCGCAAACAGACAGAGGTGTGGTCTGTCCTCTGTTGTCTTCTTCTTCATTTTACAGTTGGGGTGCATGTGGTCATCATTAACCAGTCTTCCCAGACTGCCATCTTCTTGAGCGGCATCAACACTTAAAATAGATTTAAAAAAAAAAAAAAAAATTATTCAATCAATGTCAGAAATTAATCTTTGAGACAATCTTGTGTACACAAAACATAAAAATAGGAAATCCACAATTTTTAAATCTTCTAAATCAAATCATACAAGAAATTTCTATTGGAATCAGACCCTATTAACAGCTTGTCTTTGAGACTTCATGGTCTATATTTTCATTTGTACAGATTCAACGCATGAATAAAAGTAATTACCGTATTTTCGCAGTCATAAGCAAACAAAGCGCCCTGTCAGTCGATGCGTCCATTAAATGGACAAAGTACCACTCACGTCCATCAGCCCTTGTCATCAACGAGCTGTTGGAAGTGCATGTTAGCACACCCTGCTGGGCAAAGAGTGAGTTGTCCATGCTTACAATCGACCGTGACAAATACACCATCTGACTATAATGTTTGGGTGATGGTGTTGGAAAAAGCTGGACAAAGGGCAGCTGTCCACAATGTTTTAGTCTGTCTTATCATTTATGTTATTGCAAGCAAGAAACGTCCCAGGTTTAGACAACAGACAAAAAGTCCAAAGCATAACAGCACATCTCTTTAAACAGCCATGCAAATCTCTCTAAACAGCTATGGGATTGTGGGTCTCTGCTCCCAGAATGCATTGCTTGAATTAGCTAAGGCTGAGTGGCTTTTGTATTATTTTCATTTTTTTTGGGTATATTGATGGCATGAGAGATACATGTTTGTGTTAATCTTATTTCTATGTTTCATTGTTTGCTTGTATGATGAGTTTTTTATTTTTTTTTGAAACCGTGACTCTAAGGAGTGTGGTGAGCAGCCAAGTCCCTCCCCTGACGTTGCTTTGTAGGCTATTGCCAATGCACCTAATATTGGCCTGAGCCATTGTCAGCTATTGTCAATAGAGACTTGGCGTCTGCTGCAACAATGGGGTGATTGCTCATGTTATTGGGGCATAGTAGGCTGCTATCGGCTGTGTCAGTGTGGGCAGCTCTGCCAAGTTCATGCTATGCTAACAGCAGCTGTGCTATCGTCTTGTCAGGCGGTGCGTCCAGTATATGTTACAAAGACAGAAATAGCGGCCTCAACAGGTGTTGCGCCCTTTGACACGGCGCGTCTTTTGGGTGCGAAAATACGGTATACATTTTTGCTTAGAGAATGATTTTTCCCCAAACACTTATGGGATGAGTATGTGTTTATTTTTTTAAATAAAAACAAAAATAAGATAACATCTCAATCTTTGCCTCACCTCCAAGTTTTTTCTTGCCGGCGGAAGTCAAACAAAAAGACAGTGCCTCTTCCATCCATCTTCCTGCGTTGAGATTTATCAGAATCTATCAATTTTCCTCTGTACTCCATAATAAAGAATAAAGTCGTCTTTCCTGAAAGGGGCCTTGGTAAATACTCCTCGACCTAGTTAACAGGGAAATCAAGATAGCTTCGTCATATTTTTAAGCACACAAATAAGGAGTCATCATATTCATTTGGGCCACTATACTAATGTAGGGTGGTTTGAAACATTGCTTCTTGTGAGGGATAGAGCAGAGCCCTTCTTTATGATTTTAAAGGAACAGACCAGCCAAAATTCATTTTCCAGCATTGCATTAGCCAGTATGTATTAGGACTGAAAGTACAAATGTCAATGGCACCTGGTTACGTAAAAAAAAAACTTTAAGATTATTTAGTTTCATAACAATGACATACACTGTATACACAGTCATATTGGATCGCGTCACGTGATCTCTGTGACGTATAACGTGCTTTACACTAGACTATCAATATCGGACTTGTTCACTGGTCTATTGTGGTATAAAAATGCCGGAGGGCGTCATCAAGTACAGCCTTAATTTAGATAGAACTCCTACCATCAGGTTTCACGCTCACTGAAATAACTTGAAACTGACAAAAGAAAAGGTCAAGACACTCTTAATGTAAAATAACCACTTAAAAAACGATGTCAGCTTGGTTATCAGAAAACAATAATATATCTTAGCAAAAGCGTTAACATCATACCTTTAAATGAGTTTATATACTTCGCTTCTAACTCCGCAGTCTTGTCCAGACCCTTGACTGCATGTTCAATAGTATCCTGCTTTGGGGACTTCCTGCATCTCAGGGAAGGCATTGTTTATTCTATAAAGAAAAAAGACAGTTTTGTGTTGAGAATTATTAATACTATAGGCTAAATGGAGTTTTAACAATATCAGTGTAAGAAAAATAAATTATAAATTAAAAAAATATCAATCCCTCCATCCCAATTAATGATTTCAACCATAATAGTTTATATTGAAGTTTAAACAACAGACAGACAGATTTATGCAGTGTGACTACAAAAATCTTACCAAAATTGCATTCACAGTAACCTTTGCTTTAAGAATCATGTAATTAACCAGTGAACATCGTGTCTTACACAAAAATTAATGACAGAAATTATCATGGTACTTGCATTCTGTTGTTCTATAACAAAAGTGCAAGCTGTTAGCTCCGCAAAGCTAACGCAACAAGCTAGCGTCCCTCGTGCTCACATTCAATGCAAACCTGACCACCGGATGAAAATACGCGTCGGTTTAGTTCTTTAAATGAGTAAAAGCACCATGACGTTTTATAATTATTCAATGCTTAACTGGAGCTCGTCAATTATGTCGATGTAGGAGCACATGTTTGCTAGGCCAGTGTTGTAGGCCCACATCCATGGTGCTACTTTGTATAGTGTTTTCCACACAACTATCTCTAACCATGAACAAATGCACTCGAGGCATGTTTTGAATAAAAACAAACGAAAAACACTTACCTCTCCGTTTCAACAGCAGTTCGAACTTCGAAGTGGTGATATTCTCCAGCGTTAAGCACCTGCTCGAACTGCGAATAGGTCAAATTCAACAGCGTCTTTTTTCTGTCTTAATAAGGACGCGATGAGAGGAGGAGCGCTTGCCTTTTCGTCAGCACGCCCCGCGCGGGTGGTGCTGCTTTATCACTCTCTATCTGTGCCCGCCCGCCGGCATGTCGATAGAAAAATAATATTCCTTCAAACATTACTTTCATCTTCTTAACGTTTTGTAGTGAATTTAACAGGTTCACCACTTTTTTCAAATACACCAATGGAAAACAGGTCTTAATTGAGGAAACATACAAAGAGCGTCTCACAAACACCTTATGATGAGCAATGTAATTTGATCACGTTTTTTGTCACTGCCTGGATGTCGGTTCACTGGCCTGGTGGCAGTGGCTTGTAGACACTGTCACTGAGTGGGAACGGATCTCAAGGTGGGTCAAACTAACCCAAGCAGTGGATCGGTCCGTTTTTTAAATTTATTAATTTTTTTATTTTATGTATTTATTTATTATTTAATACAAGGGCTTCGGCTCACTACCAGTGGGCGGGACCAAAGAATTTGGGTTTCCTTTGAGCTAGGAGGCAGTCAAAGGCAGTCCAATCCCCGGCAACATAAAGCGCCTAGCTCTGGGGACATGGAATGTCATTTCTCTGGTAGGGAATGAACCCGAGCTGGTGTGTGACTAGACCAGTGGTTCTCAATTATTTCCTGTCATGCCCCCCCTACCAAGAAGAAAACAATTCGCACCCCCCCCACCACAATTTTTTTTTACATTTCGTACTAATGTACATGT
The DNA here is from genome assembly GCF_059441095.1 of Idiotropiscis lumnitzeri. Taxonomy (NCBI): domain Eukaryota; kingdom Metazoa; phylum Chordata; class Actinopteri; order Syngnathiformes; family Syngnathidae; genus Idiotropiscis; species Idiotropiscis lumnitzeri. The sequence continues at coordinate 366,169 of NW_028283701.1, forward strand.
TCTTTGCATATTAATGTTAGATTGTCAATAAAATATCTTACCTTAACAAAGCTAAATTGATAAAAAAAATATCATTTTGAGAACGACTATTGTGAGGATCTCGAAACTCAGTACTCTGTGGTGCTAATATTGATGAGATGATAAATATGTTGAAGCCACAGAACAAAAAGATTAGATATTGTTTGGAAATTAATGACGTACATAACAAAGGAATATCAGCCTTGATTGGAGTACATTACTGCATTTAAATTTTTAATAAAAATGAAACAATTATTGATGTTATGACCACTATGAAGAATTTAAAAAAACAATATATAGGGATAATTATAGTTTTCATTTTGTTATGTTTAGTCTGTTCATGTTGCATTATTTTTATGACAAAGATGATGGTTAATCGTAGGTTTGTTGCCCAAATGTACCGTTACAACCTGATTAATGTTGAGAATGACGAACTCAAACTGGACACTAAAACGTAAAAACACATGGACTTCTTGCCCCTGTCCACACACGTGCACACACACACACACCATACACGAAGATCCGGGAGGTAAGGACGGCTGTCCTCTCCTACAACGAGGCAAGGGCCTCCACCAAGTCACCCCAGGGACAAGTTTTATTCCCTGATGGTCATCAAATTATGAGGATCTCATTCTACGCCGGAAGGGAGGAGGGGAATTTTTCCCTAATGTGAGGTTTTCGCTCCTCCACTGATGATCACACTGTTGTATGATTTCATTATGATGATCTGTCTTAAAGCCGTAAGGACATGATTTTTAAATCCACAACAGGGGGGAAATGTAAGATGGGCTGAGGATAGGTAATCAGTTTGTGTATTCATAATCATGTTTTTATACACTCATTAATGTTTAACACACACAGAGACACTTACTTGTTATTTTAACACACACACACACAGACACCGTATCCTGAAGATGTGTTTAGTTAAACTGACCTTGGGTTATGATTTTCTGCCTGCTGGAGTCCCTGGTGATTAGTTATTGATGCTTTAGTTAAACTGACCTTTATACCGTGAGTTATTGATGTTTTCTGTCTCTTGGTGATTAGTTGTTGATGCTTTTCTGTCTTCTGGTGATTAGTTATTGATGAGTTAGTTTCAATAAAAAGGCAGAACGGAGGGTGAGAGTCAGAGGGTGTGCGGGATTGAACTGGCAAGACGGCTGTTTCGCCTCCTGGCTCCCTCTCCCATTCTGAATGGCACAAAACGAAAACTTTAGTAAGTTATTTCAGTCTAAAAAAAGGCGTCAGGGCATTTTTAAACCGGACAGTAAGTCGTCACTGTCTTGGTTCCTTTTTGTGCCTTGACCCATCCCGGAATTATTGAAAGGATGCAGTCCTATTTACAGGCCCCAGTGACACCCCAGGTTTCTGTTGTTTGTACGAGGGCGCTTAATAGGTACTGCTATTCACAATCGTCTTAGGCTGTTTCTTTGCAGAAGTTTATGGACAATGTGTAGTGCTGTAGGATGCAGTCTAGAGCATTCTTGACATTGAAGCTTTTGTTTCCAGCAACTGCTAATGCGACCGTGCATCAAACATGCAAAACACAGACCCTTGCTCCTCAAGAAGTCAATCTTATCCTTGTGATGCTTTCTCCTAAATTCCTTACAAATTGTGAGACTGTTGCTCTCCATTACAATTAGCACATGGTTTGGCAATAGCATCCACTGAAACAGGTTCTGCCTTTGGCGTGGTGGTTTTGTTGTTTTCCATCTTGGCGGGCACAATGACTGTTGTGAAGACTTTCTTTGATTTTGGTGTTTCTGTGTGTTGTGATTTTGTTTTCTGTTTTATAGAATCTTTCGTGCTTGTCAACAAAGTCAACAAAATCCTTAAACTTCACTCTTCTATTTGTTCTTTCTTGGAGATTGCAGGCAAATTTTCTCCAAGATTCTATAAGTCTGTATGGAAGTTTGTTTGCCAATGCCTTTATATTAGCCATGTTGTCCAAGTCCTCCATGTAATTAACATCTGCCATTATGTTCAAACAGCCCATAAGGAATAATGTGAAAGACTGAAGTGCAACACCATCTTCAGACTTGATTGTTGGCCAATCCATGGCTTCCTTTAAATATGCTTCTGCTATCATGAAGTCATCACCATAAAACTCCTTCAAGATTTGTTTTGCTTTGGTATATCCTGTCAGAGGTTCCATATGGATGCAGCTCTTCACCAACTCATGTGGTTGTTCACTAGTATACTGCAGCTAAAATTGAAGATGATCACGGTTATCACTTGTACGGCCTTCAATCCCATGTTCAATGGCACCTATACAGGTTTTATAATGCAGAGGGTCGCCTTTAAACGTAGGAATGGAAAGTTCGGTAAGTAGCGATGCTTTTTGACTCTTTGCTAAGTATTCTGCGACACTGGCTTGCTGTGAGATTGCTTGGCAAAGGCCATCAAGCACATGTCCCTGTTGTTCTCTACTTTCTGTCTGATGTGGAAATCTAGCCATTGGAATAGTCGAAGTGGGAGCATTTCAGGTCAACACTGCTTGTTGCTCTGATAGGCTGTGATGGTAATTGAATGTTTTTCCTTGTTTAAATTGTAACACACTCATCAGGAATGTGGATACCATCCTCCTGGGTATTTTCATATCTTCTCAAGACATCCAATTTAGCATCAGACTCAGGGAGTGCCGTTTGCATTGCATGCATTTGCTTCTTTGCCTTAATTGCAGCTTCTTCTTGCTCAAGTGCCAACCTTTGTTGTAAATCAGCAGCCTTTGCCTTTAAACATGCTCGTTCCATTTGAGCCTTTAATTTAATTGAAGACGTTGACAGAAGTGAGCTTCTGTCTGTTAGATTCTTTACTTCTACTTCTATGGGTGTAGTTAGTTGATGCAGATCTACTATCATCAGGTGATATTTGTTTATTGCATCCTTCCTCTGCACGTTTCAAAACGTCCTTCTTCCATTGCTCACATTTCCATTAATTACATTTTTTGGATCAAACCAGTTATTTTGGTCATCGGCAAAATCCTCTTCAGTCTTTAAATTTTGCACACCGGAATTGAGGTCCACAAATTCTTGCTCCATGCCGCTAAAGCAAACACGAAGCTCAGTTTTTTACAGCGTCAACATTTGCATCATCCTCCATCAATTGTTCAATTTGACGTTGCATGGAGGTCAATTGAGCAAATTTGCACCTGCGTGCCTGCATCCGTTTAGGCTTGTGATCTTCTACAGCTTTTCTCCGTCATTTTTAATGTCCGCTTTCCACTGTCTTGTTCCTCCATGTCAATCCACAATCAAGCAAACAAAAACGTCAAACTGACTGTAGCGTCTCAATTTGTAGGTCAGCTGAATGACGATCAAAGTTTTAAGCAGTTTACTCACGCACCTGTTACGTGCACGTCCTTGTTAACTCGCGATGCTTGTCAAGTATGGACGCATGCTAACAGCTAGCAGCTCATTGTCCCGACTGGAAAGTTGCTCCTTAGCTGTGATGTGCCTAGGGTTACACTATCTATCATTAACAAACACAGCCAGCCCTCCTCTTTCCTCTTACCGCTTTCCAGTGTCCTGTCCGCAAGTAGTATTTGGAAGCCGTCAAATTCCACGACGGTGTCCGGCGTTAGGTCTGTTAGCCATGAATCCGTGAACATCAGCAAGCTAGCTCATTGGAAGTTCCTCTCGTGCCGCGTCCATTTTCTTGGGAAGGTATCTAACATTTCCCATAAAAACGGACAGGAGGACGGGGTGGTCACGCCTCCTCTTTGCCTGGCGTTTCGCCCCCGCGCGACATCCCCCGTCTCTTCCTCCTCAACTCGTGGGGGATATCGGGTCTCGCTCCGGGAGTCGGCACGGGGTTAGCACGAAGTGCTAACAGCTGATCTCTTGTGTAAACGATTGATCCGTAGCTCCCAGTGACATCTCCGGACACGATCACGCAAAAAACAGCCCCCAGCAGCAATAAAACCACCGCAATTTGGATGTCCATTGCTGCGATGAGGTAAAATAAATAAAACTGGGTAAAGGAAAAAACACGCGAAAAAGGCTCAAATAGTGAGCCGTGCTGCTTTAGCAGGTAGCCACTCGCGTGGTGACGGAACCGTAAAAACAAATGTGGTCCCATCAAAATCTGATGGGATATTTAAAAATAAAAGCGTGAAAATTTGCTTATTTGTCTGTCGTCACCAATGATTAAAAAAATTAAAATCATTACAAAATCCTCAAGCTATCGTGATACCAGACAAGTTCTGCGGGACACCAGACCACCCCAGTTGTCCACAAAAAGTGGTCACTTCAAAATTTGATGTGGCATTTAAAAATAAAAAAATCACCTGAAATATGCACTGTGATCAACACTGATTTAAAAGAAAAATCTTTAAAAAATATCCTCAAACTATCGTGATACCAAACCAGGATTGGGGATACTAGACCACACCAGCTGTCCACCAAAAGTGGTCACATCAAAATGTGATGTGGCACTTCAAAATAAAAGTAGCCTGAAATTCGCTTATTTCACGGTCATCACCACTGAGTTAAAAAAAAAATAGCTCGAGCTATCGTGATACCAGACCAGTTTTGTGGGACACGAGACTACCCCAGCTGTCCATAAAAAGTGGTCCCATCGAAATCTAATTTGTAATTTCAAACTAAAAGTTGCCTGAAATCTGCACATTTCACTGTCATCATGCCTGACTTTAAAATTTCATTAAAAAATATCCTCTAGCTATGGTAATACCAAACCAGGTTTGGAGGACACAAGACAACACAGCTTTCCACCAAAAGTAGTCCCATCAAAATGTAAGGAGGCATTTTAAAATAAAAGAGCTGGAGCTGTCGTAATACCAGACTAGTTTTGTTGGACACTAGACGACCCCAGCTGTTCATCAAAAATGGTCCCATCAAAATCTGATGTGTAATTTCACAATAAAAAAAAAACCCACCTGAAATATGCACATTTCATTGTCATCAACACTGATTTTAAAATAATCATTTCAAAATACCCTCGAGCTATCGTGATATCAGACCCATTTTGGGGGACACTAGACAACCCCAGTTGTCCATCAAATGCGGTCCCACCAAAATGTGATACGGCATTTCAAAATAAAAGTAGCCTTAAATCAGCATACATCACTGTTATCAGGCCTGACTAAAATATCATGACAAAATATCCTCCAGCTATCATGATACCAGACAAGACATATTTCACTGTCATCACCATTGATTTAAAAAAATTAATTAAAAACTAGAGCTGCGAGCAGCTATAAAGGGCCCTCGCCACCCGGACAACGTTGGGGTACTGGCACGTTGGAAATGTGAAATATTTCCGAGAAATAACGTGAGGAATCTTCAAGAGGAATTTGCTTGTAGTTAAAGTTAGAGCAGCTTTTGTTTTCAAAGCCTCGTCAATGTTTGAAGTAAATTTGTTGGCAGGCACTACAGGTGCATCAAATCAAAGACTAATAGACTGAAAAACATTTTCTTTCCGAGAGCCATCACCATTCTGAACTCTCACACACATGCACACACACACGACCACCCTTACCTTGCTGAACAGCGACGTATTGTGTTGTATTTCTCCAATTTCATACTATTTTCCATCACAATATTTATTCTCTTATTTATCTAATTTATATATTTGATTAAATTATTGTTGTATTGCACTGGAGAGGGGAGCTCCCTAATCTTGTTGCACACTGTACAATGACAATAAAAGGATTTCGGATTCTGATAAATTTAGAATGGCCGACTTCCTGTTCAATTTAGCATACGGCTCCATGAGACTTTTTATTAGGTCTTGGCTTTGTACACACTTCATCAAATTTTCAGTTTGGTGAAACAGAGATATGGGGCTGTTTTTTTTTGTTGTTTTTTTTTTTCTAGGGGGCGATAGCGAGCCATTTTTAAACAACTGTACGACAAAATAATAAAATATTGTGAATATTGAATCAACTCCCGGTTGAGTGGACGCTGGCACGTTTGGCTGCCACTGCTCACCGGTAACTCTCAGAAATTTTTTGGATCCGCTTGTTGTACCTGCTTTAGCAGTTTACAATCCCTCCAGTTACAGTGATTTTATTTATTATTATCTGTATGTTGAGCGATCCCGATTCTCATGAATGCCACCCACCGATTGCATAGTCGCTGACGCGTCTACTGTGGCTAAAGTTTAGCTTACCTATCAAAGTTAGCACCTGTCTGCCATGTGGACCCGCAGGCCAGTCTGCTTCTCGCACTTCTGCCTGTTCCTGTCATGTCATCAACCTGTGTCAGGACAACTTCAATCCACTGCCGCTGAACTCCGCTGGATTTACCGACACATGCCCGAGGGAAACGCACCACCACCACTGCTCCTCCTCCCGAACATCGCTCGTCGACCCTTGAAGGATTGTATGGCAATTACCGGCATTTTAAACATTTATGGGACAGAATGTCAATTATTTAATTTAGCAGGTTTATATTTACTGAATATGCTATGATCGCAAAATTCCGGACGAACTGGCGAGGCTGCCCGGCTCACCGTGGCTTGTCATCGGGACCGGGAGGCGGCGCAGGCGACGCAGAGAGAGGAAGCAGAAGCGGGGCTGCAGGTCCGGTGTCTTGCAACGGCTGCGACGGCAGCCCCATAGGCAACCACTGCCGAGTCTGTACCTCACCAACGCCAGATCCGTGGTCCACAAAATCGACGACCTGGGATTACAAATCCTGGGAAACCGCTATGTGCGAGACAGCAGTGTGATCGTCGTCACGGAATCCTGGCTGCACGCAGACGTCCCCGATGCTAGCATCCAGCTGGCCGGGCGCTCGCTACATCGCGCGGATCGGACAAGGGACACCGGTAAGAGACGGGGCGGGGTGGCTCTGTGTTTACGTGCATGAGAACTGGTGCGGCGATAGCACGATCGTCGAGAAGCACTCTTCCCCCGACATCGAGTTCATGTCCGTTAAATGCCGGCCTTATTTTCTCCCGAGGGAGCTAACGGTCGTGATTGTCACAGCTGTTTACATCCCTCCCGACGCTAGCACTAGCACGGCGCTCTCGCTACTCGCGTGCGTCATCAATAAACATCAGCGGGCCCACCCTGATGGCGTTCACGTAGTAGCGGGAGACTTTAATAAGGCCAATTTAAAGACTGTACTCCCAGAGTTTCACCAGCATGTCAAGTGCCCAACGAGGGGAGACAACACTCTCGACCATGTGTACTCGAACATCAAGCACGCATACAGGGCCCTCCCACTCGCCCCCCTCGGCCAGTCAGACCACCTGTCCTTGCAGCTCGCACCTGCATACATCCCTCTCAGGCGCAGATTCAGGCCCACCACAAAGACTGTGAAAACCTGGCGTGACGGCGCCATGAGTGAATTACAGGACTGCTTTCAAGACACAAACTGGGGCCTCTTTGATCATCAGGACCTTGATGTCTACACACATTGTGTAGTGGACTACATCAAGTTCTGCATGGAAACTGTGTCCCTACACAGGACTATACGGACCTTCCCAAATGCGAAGCCCTGGATGTCCAGCAGGGTTCGCTCTCTCCTCAAGGCCCGTGACGCTGCCTTCAGGTCAGGCGACAAAGCCCAGTACAGGGTGGCTCGTGCTGACCTGAGCAAAGGCATCAAGCTAGCCAAGGCAACCTACAAGGGGAGGCTGGAGGCCCACCTTGCCAGTAACAGACCACGGGAGGTGTGGCAGGGTCTACGGAGCATCACCAACTTCCGTGGCAGCAGCACGACCTCTGCAGACCCGAGTGCATCGCTGGCAGAGGAGCTTAACTGCTTCTTTGCTCGCTTTGACTCGCCCCAACCGTCACACCCCCGCACTTCATGCTCCAACTCCCCCCCACTCACCGTAGAGGAACACGATGTGAGGCGCGCGCTCCTGGCTGTTAACCCCAGGAAAGCTACTGGACCCGACGGAATACCAGGCAAGGTCCTCAAAACATGTGCCCACCAACTGTCACATGTATTCTGCAGGATCTTCAACCGCTCCCTGGCTCAAGCAGTCATCCCCTCCTGCTTGAAAACTTCCATCATTATTCCTGTCCCCAAAAAGTCACCAGCCGTCCACCTGAATGACTACCGTCCTGTTGCTCTCACACCAGTCATCATGAAGTGCTTCGAGAGGCTGGTTCTCCAGCACATCAGGGACTGCCTTCCTCCCACTCTGGACCCCTACCAGTTTGCATACTGGGCTAACAGATCCACTGAGGACGCCATCAACACTGCTCTGCATGTTGTGCTGGGCCACCTGGAACAACAGCAGAGCTATGCAAGGATGCTCTTTGTGGACTACAGCTTGGCATTCAACACAATCATCCCAGACATCCACGTCGCCAAACTTGACATTCTCGGCCTCCCTGCCCTCACACGCATCTGGATTAAGGACTTTCTGACCAACAGATCCCAGACTGTGTTGCTCGGCCCCTACACGTCCTCCACCTGCATGCTGAGCACCGGTTCCCCTCAAGGATGCGTGCTGAGCCCTCTCCTATACGCCCTCTACACCTACGACTGCAGCCCGGCACATGGCAACAACACCATCGTCAAGTTTGCTGACGACGCGACAGTGGTCGGTCTGATCTCGGAAGGTGACGAGACAGCCTACAGAGAGGAGGTAAAGAGACTGACAGCTTGGTGCAAGGACAACAGACTGCACCTTAACACTGCAAAAACAAAGGAGATTGTCGTCGACTTCAGGAGGAACAAGACGGTGCCGCCCCCCCTCTGCATCGAAGGCGTGTGTGTGGAGAGGGTCCACACGTTCAAGTTCCTGGGAGTACAGATCTCCGACGACCTTTCTTGGACTCACAACACCACAGCAGTGGTAAAGAAGGTCCACCAGCGTCTGCACTTCCTGAGAGTCCTCAGGAAATTCAACCTGGACAGGAAGCTGCTGCTAGCCTTCTACCACTCGTCCATTGAGAGCCTGTTGACGTACTGTGTCTCCACCTGGTACAGCGGCTGCACTGAGGCCGACAGAGTGAGGCTCCAGAGGACAGTCAAAACAGCGCAAAGGATTATTGACTGCCCTCTCCCCTCACTGTCGGACATCTACACCGCCCGGTGCCTCAGAAGGGCTCTCAACATCGTCAAAGACAATACCCACCCAAACTCACACCTGTTCGACCTGTTGCCCTCTGGCAGGCGCTACAGATGCATCAAATCGAGGACCAATAGACTGAGAAACAGTTGCTTTCCGAGAGCCATCTCCATTCTGAACTCTCACACACACACGAGAACACCCTTACCTTGCAGAACAGCATCGTGATGTGTTTTTATATACCCTATTCTGTACTAAATTCCATTGCACTCTCTTATTTATTAATCTAATTTATATATTTGTCTGTCTTATTGTTGTATTGCACTGGAGAGGGGAGCCTTCTAATCTCGTTGCACACTTGAGTACAATGACAATAAAGGGATTTCTAATTCTAATTCTAATTCTACTACGCATAGGAATGACTGATTGTAGTCATGGTCTTTACTGATTTATGATATTATTTTCACATGCTAAAGTTATATTACTTAGTTTATAAATGTGTGAACATAGTATTTTCATGACCTACACTCACATTCACATCATACATATTCAGTCTGCACATTACAAACTGATGACAAGCCAGACAGCACTTCATGGACAAATATGACAAAGCACATTCTCCACATAGGACATAGAGATGCAAACATACCAAATTGGGCACTGGATTTAGTTTTAAAATCGCTGCATTGGCTCCCCGTGTGTTTCAGGATTGATTTTAAGGTTCTTCAATTAGTTTTTAAATGCCTTAACGGTCTTGGGCCATCCTCGCGGACCCTGAGGTCCTCTGGCACCGGCCTGTTAATTATTCCTCGGGTGAGGACTGGAACACATGGCGAGGCTGCATTCAGCCATTCTGGTCCTCGTCTATGGAATAGCCTGCCGGAGGACATCAGGTCCGCAGAGACTGTTGATATTTTTAAAAGGAGGCTCAAGACCAGACCTGGGCATTGCACGGCCCGCGGGCCACATCCGGCCCGCCGGGTGGCACTGACTGGCCCGTATGACAGACCTGGGCATTGTATGGCCCGGGCCACATACCTTTGGTTGACTCTGACCGCGAGTGTAAGGTTAATTGGAAATTTCAAAATAAACATACTTTTTAATTTCACCTCATTCATGGGCGAAAGCTGCACTGCTTTTATTCTGAAATTGTTTTTTTTTTTTATTCCCGCACAATGTGCGTCGCACATAATGACGTAATGCGTTTATCAAGACATGCGCGCGATTGAATCACAACAAGACAACGTTCGTCCTCAAAAATGTCCGCTCAGGCTACAAAAAGAAAGGTAGATGCCGAATGTAGAATTTTCAACAAAAATTGGACAGCGAAGTATTTATTTACTGAAGTTAGAGGTAAAGCTGTGTGTTTAGTTTGCGGGGAGCAGATCGCCGTGTTGAAGGACTACAATTTGAGTCGGCATTACCAGACGAAACATGCAGAGAAATATAAAAACGGCACCAGATAACAATGAACTGGGACACTTTTTCTCAAAATCACAGTTCAGTGACAGTCAATATGTTGTATCTTGCTTAATGTTTGGTGCAAAAAGACAATATTGTGATGTCTTTAAAATGCTCAGAACCTTTACACAACTATCCAACAGTATATGGAACTCAAAATGTGTTTTGAAGTGAATGTGACAGAATATGTTTACTAATATGAGTCACAAATAGTAAAAAATGTTAATATTATGTCTACCATTGTGTTGAGAAATTTGAATGAATACATTTTTGTAAGGCAACCTCATTTTTTCAGTTTATTTGGTATTTAGTTTCATTGCTTAACTTTAATGCCAGCTTGTCAAAACAGTGCTATTTACTGCTTTTTAAAAAAGAAATACAATTAATATTATGCAGAATTGAGTTCAGCCTTTTGGCCCGGCCCTCCACAATATTTAATGTTTCTTATGTGGCCCCATGGAAAAAATAATTGCCCACCCCTGCTCAAGACTCACCTTTTTTGTTTGGCTTTTAAATAATTTATCTTAGTCTTTTAATTCAGGATTGTCATTTTATATATTATCATTGTCTTTAATTTTTTTTAGCTTCTTTGTCTTTTAGTATCATCATTTTTCTTATATATTTTAGCTGCGTCGTTTTATATTATTGTCTTTTAATTTTTAGCTTCTTCTCTGTCTTTTAGTATCATAATTTTTCTTATATATTTTAGCTTCGTCTTTTTATATTATTGTCCTTTAATTTTTAGCTTCTTTTTTGTTTAGCATTATCATTTTCTTTTATATATTTTAGCTCCAGTGTTTCCTCAAGGGGGGCCTCCGCGCTGGGAGGTGTGGCTGGCCTTCTCACAGGGGGCTTCATCCCGGAGGCTCCTTAGGCCCGGCGGACCGGGGCCCTCTGCACTATGTGTAGGGTCTACCCCGGTCAGTCTGGGCTAGGGGTCTGTGTGTTGGCGCAGCTCCCTGTGGGCGTGAGCCGTCATCCCTCTCAGCGCGGATGACCTACCCTGGGTACATTTTCTCATATGGTTTCTCTGTGCCTTACCCTGTCTTTCTACTAAGATGGTTTATTAAGTTGTGTGAATGCGAGTGTTCTGTGTGTGTGCGAGTTCAGGCGTGTATGTGGATGTGTCTTGTGTTTATGTTGAGTGGGTGGAATGGGTTTTAGTTTTTCGTTGTAATTTGGATGTTTTTATTGTACAGCACTTTGAGCCGCATTTTATGTATGAAAAGTGCTCTTATAAATAAAATTTGATTGATTGATTGGAGGGTTCAAGGGGACGCCATTGCAAAAACACATTCTGAAAGACATAATTTGATTTTGGAGCACACATACATGCACACTGACAAGATTACAGGGGAATACCAGCAGAAGAGACGGAGAGACTGCCCGCCGGAGAAGGCCAGCCGTGGAATACCAGTCTTGGGGACCAGCTGGGAATCAACCATCCAGACAATGATTAATCTGGAGAGGACCTTCCCTTGGACGTAGACCCGTGCCGGGGGAAGAATGTGAGGCTGGGCTGAGATAACGCACGACTCTTTTCGACTGTGCTTGCCCAAGTACATTTTCTCATGAGATTAAGAAAAAGCCGCTCAGTACTATTTCCTGAACCTCCGCCCTATTTCCTACCTACCATTCATTTCAAAAGTCCTAGATAATGTAGTCGCCACTCAACTCCACTCTCATCTCACCTGCAATAACCCTTTCAGTCCGGTTTCCGTGCACTTCACAGCACTGAATCAACTCTACTCAAGGTCACCTCTGCTCTCCTCATTGCAGCTGACTCAGATTCATTCTCCATTGTCATCCTTCTTAACCTGACTGCGGCCTTTGACACCATCTCACACACCATCCTTCTCAAAAGACTTTCTTCCATCGGCATCACCCACACCGCCCTCAACTGGTTCCATTCATACTTCAAAGACCGCACTCAGTTCATCCAGCTTAAATATTTCTCATCAAAGTCCCTCCCAGTCACCTCAGGTTTGCCCCAAGGCTCGGTCCTGGCCCCCCTATTATTTATCATATACCTCCTTCCCCTTGGCAGCATTTTCCGAAAATTCAATATCGCTTTCCATTGCTTCGCGGATGACACCCAGCTCTAGTTCTCCTGCAAACCCAGCATATCACTCCCTCCCACCTCCGTCACCTCCTGTCTATCTGAAATCAATGACTGGTTTTCTAATAATTTCATGAGGCTTAACAGCGACAAAACAGAAGTTATTCTTTTCAGTACAAAATCAATACAATCCAAAGTTGGCAGTTTTCCCATTCCTGTTGGCCCCTCCATTGTTTTCCCATCCCCTCAGGTCAAGAGTCTGGGTGTCATCCTTGACAGCACTCTATCTTTCCATAAGCATAATAACACAACCCGGTCAGCCTACTTCCATCTGCACAATATCAGTCAACACCGCCCCTCCCTTTTTCCCTCATCCACTTCTATTCTGGTCCAAGTCGAGTCAAGTCAATTTTATGTGTATAGCCCTTAATCACAGACAGTCTCAAAGGGCTTTACATAACCACAATCAACATCCACTGATCTTAACCCCCAGGAGGGCAAGGAAAAACTCAAAACCCCATTGGGGGAAAAGTGAGAAAACTTGAGACGGGACCACAGATGGGGGGGAAACCCCCTTCCAGGATGACCAGGCTGCTTTGGATGCCAAGTGGGCAACATTTGACACATACAATGATGCTATACAATGTTAGATGAGATAATGTGAGAGTCAATTAAATGAAGTGCTGCAGGAAGATGACTTTAGTGGAGTGGGTCCTCATCCAGGACCGTAATCGCCATGGCAGCATATCCGAGGTTGAGCCTTTGATCTTGAAATAGTCAGTTTGGGGTAAATTCAGAACAGCCACTTCCAAGTGAATCACCATCACCTAATTCCCAAGCCGTGGAATTGGGAACAGAAAAAAAAGAACAGAAATAGTAAACAGGCCAACAAGTAGTTCAACGAAGTGCTGAAATATAGGGAAATCAGAAGAGGTGCTGCATGAAGACGACTTCGGCAGAGAAGGTCCCTCCCCGGTTGGTCAGTGCCGTAATCTTCATAGCAGGTCACCATCACCTAATTCCCAAGCAGGGGAAGAGGGGGCAGAAAAGAGGAGAAGCCGCAGTAAACAGGCCAACAAATAATTAAATTAGATGCTAAAGTATATAAATAAATGTCGCGCTGCAGGAAGACGACATCACTGGAACAGGTGCATGCCCAGTTTGTCAATGCCTTAAACTTCCTAGTGGGTGACCGTCACCTAATCCCCCAGCCGGGGAAAAGGGGGCAGAAAAGAGAAGATAAGAGAAAAAGCGGCAGTAAACAGGCCAACAAATAGTTCAACTAAATGCACAAGAGTATAAATGCGTCTTTAATAGTGTTTTGAACATTTCTACTGAGGTGGCGCCTCTAATACCTGAGGGTAATACATTCCAAAGCATTGGTGCCCGAATAGAGAACGCTCTAGAACCTGTGGACTTCTTTTTGGCTCGCGGGATCACTAAAAGACCAGCATTTTGTGAGCGAAGGTTTCGGGACGGAACATATGGTACCACGAGGTCAACGAGATAGGAAGGTGCTAAGCCATGCAATATTTTATAGGCAAGTAGCAGAACTTTAAAATCACATCTCAAGTGGACCGGAAGCCAATTCAAATTGGCAAGTATCGGGGTAATATGATCAAACTTTCTCGTTCTAGTCAAGAGTCTAGCTGCTGCATTTTGAACTAACTTTTAATACTAGACATGGGGAGACCCGAGAGCAAAACGTTACAATAGTCGAGGCGAGACGTAACAAACGCATGGATTAAGATTTTTGCATCACAGGTTGATAGAATTGGGCGAATTTTAGCAATGTTACGCAGATGAACAAATGCAGTTCTAGTAATATTTTTAATGTGCATTTGAAACGACATAGTTGTGTCAAATATAAGACCGAGATTTTTTGTTGAATCCTTTTGGGCAATTTATCGATACTCATAGTGGTGTCTTTGAAAAAGGTACAGATGACGCGCTGGTCCAATGATCAGCATCTCGGTTTTATCTGAGTTAAGACGCAAAAAATTGAAAGACATTCATAGTTTAATTTCGGCAAGGCATGCCTCTAATTTATAGCAATCACACGGATTCGTTATATCCAACGGCATGTATAATTGCGTATCATCAGCATAACAATGAAAACTAATGTGATATTTCCGTATAATATCACCAAGCGGTAGCATCTAGTACCAATCCCTGCGGAACTCCGCGTGTGATCTTACAAAGATCAGAAGACGCATTGCCATGAATTACACGGTGCGTCGTCTCCGACAGATACGAATTAATCCAAGAAAGCGCTGAACCTGAAATGCCAACACAAGTTTCAAGGCGTTTTAATAATATGTTATGATCAAGTGTCAAAAGCGGCGCCAAGATCGAGTAAGAGTAATACAGTGAACCCTCGGTTATCGCGGTTAATGGGGACCTCGTAGCGGTTGCTGCTCGGGCCCTAATAATAATTTCTACAAAAACAATAGGGACCTCGCCGCCGTCGCAGCTCGGGCCCTAATAACAATTTCTAGAAAAACAATAGGGACATCGCAGCGGCCACTGCTCGGGCCCTAATAATAATAATAAAAATAATAATGATTTCCACAAAAACAATGGGGACCTCGTAGCGGTCGCTGCTCGGGCCCTAATAATAATTTCTACAAAAACAATAGGGACCTTGCCGCGGTCGCTGCTCGGGCCCCAATAATAATTTCTACACAAAGTCCATTGTGGTGACCCGCCCCCTTTTAAGTAAATTCAAAGTGGCCGACTTCCTGTAAAACCTAGCTCATTGCTCCAAGAGACTTTTTTGTAGGTCTTGGTCTTATACATACAGTGAACCCTCGCTACTTCGCGGTTCACCTTTCGTGGGTTCAGTGCTTCGCGGGTCTAAAAAATATTCGGGGGCATTGTAGTTTCGCCGAGCGGCACGACAGGGCGCTGGAGCGGTTAGACGGCCGGCGTGCGCCGAAGAAGAGCGTGGGCGAAGAGGAGAGTGGACGAAGAAGAGCACGTTCCCCCGGACACGATCGGTGGCGACGTTTCGCGCGGTTCGGACCGTACCAGAGCTCCGGCCGGCGTGCGTGGCAGTTAAGCCGTAGAGGAGCACCTTCCTGTTAAGGATGTTTCTATCAAAACAAGCCTGAACAAATGAATCAACCAGCCAAGATTGTCTGTCATTTACGCGCGGGGCAGCCCTCGAACTCCGAGGCGAAGCCAGCGTGTTCGACTGCACACATGGTTTTTATTTGCATCAGCATAAGCAATTTGAATATGCAATACATACAGAATGGAAAACTTGACATTTGACTCCATCCCACTTGCCCACCCTCTTCCTGCCTATTCTAACGGTTTCAGCTTACAAGACACCTTTTGTTCATACTTCTGCTTATTCTAACAGCAAAAGTTCACTCTGAACTTCATTTGACCTGTGTAGTGTATTTTCACAAGGCTTAACGTGTTGAACTTATTTTATGGCCATGACGATATTGTTGCTTTAGAAATACCAAGCCTTGTGTTGGACCTCCCTAAATGCAGAAGTTACAGCCTTAAGAGGCCTCGGGCCCCAACATTATCTACGAAGGGTTAAAGAGGTCATCAACACCCCAAGGGAGGTGTTTACAGAAAAGGGTTCTGGCGTTGGGGAGTCACATTCGCGAGGAGGCCGTACCTGGCACCCGTAGCTGTCGAAAGTTTAATTAGAGGCCAGAAAGATACGAATGCATGTGCAACAAAGGGGGCCTGTAAGATTAGTTATAGTTTGAAACTTGCTAAGATGACAAACTAAACAACAAAACTAACAGATGAACATACAAACTTAAATTTCTTTAACATATCCCACCTGTTTATCAAGTTTCAAATCTCATCATCAAAGGCTGTCGCTTGAGGGGGGAGAAAAACTACCCAAAAACTCAAAAATTCTTGGAGAAAAGGGTAGAAACCCATGCCCCGAACGAGAAGCCCAAAAAAATAATAACAATTAAAAGATAATAAAGCAAAGCTAATGCAGTTTTTGGTCCAATACATGTATGTACAAAATAAACCCGGAACATCAAACATTCACAACTGCAACTCTTTTCTGTGATGCAAGTTACATGAATCAGTGACCTTGAGCGTTTTTTCAGAGGCTGCAGGTTTTATTTGATGTGCGTGTAGTCAGCAGTCTGCGCCTGTGCAACTCGTCTGCGTTTGACGTTGTCCTGGTCTCGAGGTTGTGCGCTGACCAGGCACAGCCCTGCAAGGAAGTAGATGATGCATCTGGTCGACAGGGCAGTGCCCAGTTGCTGTTCGGCGGCTTGCTCCATCCTTCCGAGAGGGGTGTGTTTGCCACGGAAAACCCTCTTTCCAACTGTGGTCTTTTGTTGGTACATTGGAGTGTACGTGGTGGAGATCCTCTCCAAGGGACTTGCGTCGCTCAGCCTTCAGCAGGGACCGGAGAAGCTTGCACTGCGACTGATGGTTCCAGCCGCCACGCCCCTCGACCTTTGCTGCCGTCGGGGTCACTGCAATCACCTGATGAGGGCCGTCCCAGCGTTCACTGTCCCAACGAGGTCGTTTCAGCACCTTGAGGAAGAGTTGGTCTCCCACATGGACGTGGTTTATCTGTGGATCAAAACACACTGGCCAGTAATTGTGGTCAAACATGTCTTTCATGTGGACTGGGACAGATGTGCCAGTCGCTGGTGGTTCTGATGAACCTGAGAGTCTATGTGTGAGGCCATATAGGATAAAAAGGGGATAGTGTCCTTCCTTCGGCTGGCACTATCCTCATTGCTGTGATTGAAACACAGTCTGGCCATTGTCTCTTTTTTTTTTCTTTGTCTTGATAAGTCAGTTCCATTCGTGCGTTCCACAAGTCCTGCAGACTGTATGCAAAATGACGCTTTGAGTCAATTTTGCAACAACTGTCCCACTTGTTACAAACATTATTCACAAAATGCATCATTTTCACTTTAAATCACTCTTGAAATTCCAAATGTCAGGATAATTCGATTACACAACACTTTTTCCAACTGTTTTAACATCATCATGTGTTGTTGGAAACAACGTAATCCATTTTGAAAACACATTAATTATAACCAAACAATATTGCAACCCAAACAACTAACACTTTGTCTAAAAAAAAGTTTTTTGTTGAAAAGTCTATATGTGGGAACAATTTCCTCAGCAATGTTTGCACCTTTTTTCTCCCAATGTGTGCATTCAATTAGTGGTGTATTTTTCCCTGGCGTGAGATCAAATTGTCAAGTTGATTTGCTGCGTGTGTGTGTGTGTGTGTGTGTGTGTGTGTGTGTGTGTGTGCATTACCCCTTGCTGCATTGTCAGCGAGGCAGTATTCAATTGTAATCGTTTCATTTTCTGTTCAGAAAATTTTGCATTTACAAATACTTATTTAGACGTGCTTTATGCACAACTTTTCTTTCATCTTTTGTGATTTTTTTAAAACGCCGTTTGCCCAATGTCGACAGAACACATAAACATATATCTTGGCAGTCAGTCCAAATTGTAAAATGTTTTTTAGAAAACATCTTACAATTCTGGATCAGCACAGAAGTTTCTGCTGCTTGTCCTGCACATACAGATTTTAATATCCCTTGAAACAAAATGCTTTGTTAAAAAAAAAATTCCCACCCCTTTGCGGCCGTCAAAAAACTGTCTCTCCAGTCGGGAGAAAGGTGTCCAAGAGGTCAGGTCGCTGTTTGGTGATAATTTGGACTCGGCTTCCACAGTCGTGTGGTGTGCCTTCTACTGGTGCGGGAAAAAGTGACGCTGGGCTGAGCGCACCTTATCAGTGTAATGTGACAATTAGGTCGCCGTGCAATGTGAATGTGGTGGGTGAAGGCTGCTTGATCCAATTGTTGTGACTAATATGCAAGTGATTTCATGAGCCCTGCGCGTCTGCAGCCACACAAGGTCATGAAACCATTTTTTGCAGTCACTGTTTGCTCAAATGGCTCATAGTAATTTGGTAGTGCTAATACATCTTAATCAATGAGTTCACACTTGACAAGTTCAAAAGCTTGTCAACCTCAAGTGTTCAAACATTTTTTTTTTCCTCAAATGTCATTGGCTTGTCATAAATGATGTCCAGCAATAGTCGTGTGATTTCTAAGTACTTTGCAATCCATGCCTGGCAATAATTGCGTACACCTATAAGGGACATCATTTACTTCTTTGTTATTGGTTTTAGGGCTCGGGCAACGCCTTCTTTTTGCTTGTCACCAAAAATGCGCCCCTTTTCAGTCAAAATGCGGCCTAAATATGTGACTTCCTTTTTTAACAGCTGCATCTCATCGGTTCAGTTTGATGACGCATTAAGTAATTCTCGAGGTCAAACATATGTTTAATATCTTCCTCAATGTCCTCACTGTTGTCACTGTCAGAGGGGGAATCCAGAGGTTTGGACATCAACTCGCAGTCCGAAGCCCCACTGGGGTCCCGGCCTAGTCATTCATTTTCCCAATCGTACACTTCCTTAAAACAAGTTCTCAAACCCTTCATTCATTATGTAAATTACTCGTCTTCTCCTTGGCCGCCCTCGTGTGCAAGCCTATCCTAGACGCTCACAGCAGAAAAAGAAGGGAGGGGGGGGGCCTCACTGTTCATACGCCAATCACGCGGTCCCCAGGCAACCAAGCTGCCAGGGGTTACGCCCCCTACCAAAGGCTCCAGTTTACTGGCCACTCCTCCCTGCCAATTTACGAGCAGGCAATCTCAAGCCAATGGCAACAGCTCCTTCCCCCTAAACTTTCCGCTCGTTCCAATTCACTTACGCTTTCCTTCTGGCATCTGCCCAACCTACTTTACCTCTCAGTCATCTCCAACCCCCTCTTAACTTTCCGCTCATCCTATTTCACTTACGCTTTTCCTTCTCAACCTACCTTGCCTCTCAGTTAGAGAACCAAATTCTGCCCCCGCACCTCAGGTTTGACACCACTTAAAATTCAAAATCAGGAAACACCTATGCTTTTGCAAAGATTCCTCATGTTCACTTTCAAAACCTTCATTCCATCTTTCATAACACCTACTTCTCTCTTTCAATTCATGCAACCAACTCAGTGTCTTACATCCCTCAACCACATAGGTTCTCATTCTGTTACTCTATACAGTTTTCCACTTGCAAATCTGCCTATGACACCTTTCTCACTTGCCCTATCATTTGGACTTCATCAATCCTTTCTATGGAACATTAATTGTTCCTTTGCCTTTTCTACACATTCTTTTTCTTTCTTTACACATTCCTTTTCTTTTCTTATTAACTTCCAATCTCTACACTGCAAAGTTTCCCTGGACTTTACTATACTACCCAATACCCCAATTTTAGAAAATTGGACCAGTTTGTCAACACCTAGGGTGTTCTAAAAACTGGTTTCTCATCAGTAGGACAGCAACTCAATTTTCCTGTTGTGGCAATTCTCACTTCAACTTTTTCAGGTGGAGATTTCTTGTCTATTACATCCACAACAGTCTGCTGTTTATAATCCTACTGTATTACATGGGATAAAATACCAAGTGGTATTAGTAATCCCCAATCGCACACACTCCAGCTCACTGACTCAACCCCCACCCTTTCTCTTCTTTGTTCTCACACACACACATAGTCAGACTCAGACACACAAAACAACACACACAGTTCTCAACATTGAACAGCTACAAACGAGAAGCTAATCAATATTTTTCAATTTCAACTAACCTACATTTTTCCTTTATTTCAAATTCGGAAAGTTGACAGTTAACTTCCTTCATCAATTCTGCCGCCATTTCTGACAGTCTTAATTGTTATGGTGTCTAGTTATGGTTCCTCAGTGTTGAGAAAAATTCAAATTGCCTGACTTTGGGTTGAATACCAAGCTTCTACTCCCAATTTGGAGCGGGTATTCCTGGGTGTTTTTACTCACAACCCTCGGTCAGTTTTAGATTTCTCAAACGTTGGACATTCATACAATACACATACACACTCACAGATTGATCAGTTCTGTGTCTGTGAAAATAGATAAACTATTTTCGTCTTCTATAAATAACAAACGTTGTACTATCACTTCCAAATATAGTAATAATTACATCTGTACTCTACCAGAAATAAGGACCCCTAAATCTGTCTTCCAGAAAAAACAACAGTTAATTCTGTACTATCCGAGCAGATATAATCAACTACACTTGTACTCTCTACCAGACAAGGAATGCCTTAATCTGCCTTCCAGAATAAACAACAGTTAATTCTGTACTGTCCGAGTCTTCCAACAAGTCTTCCAAAATAGCAAAGTTAAATCTGTATTTCTTCCAGAAAATAGCTAAGCTAAGATGTACTATCTCTTCGGGTAAAGGAACTCCCTGAAACCCTACTATCCTTCAAAAACCCAAAAAAGTTTTTTACTATCTGTTGTATACAACCACTGACCTGTGACAATCTCTCCGCTGGTCGAGACACTCGCGGTTCATGGATGAAGTCTGTGTTCTCTCCGGTGGAGGATGGCCGAGGACCGGCCTCCTGGAAGAGAGGACTTTTCACGATGGCGCCGTTTTCAGTCGTCGTCAATCGTCCACCGCAGATCACACGTTTTCATCCGGCATTCGAAGGACCAAGTAATGTTAAGGATGTTTCTATCAAAACAAGCCTGAACAAATGAATCAACCAGCCAAGATTGTCTGTCATTTCCGCGCGGGGCAGCCCTCGAACTCCGAGGCGAAGCCAGCGTGTTCGACTGCACACATGGTTTATATTTGCATCAGCATAAGCAATTTGAATATGCAATACATACAGAATGGAAAACTTGACATTTGACTCCATCCCACTTGCCCACCCTCTTCCTGCCTATTCTAACGGTTTCAGCTTACAAGACACCTTTTGTTCATACTTCTGCTTATTCTAACAGCAAAAGGGAGCATGTTCACTCTGAACTTCATTTGACCTGTGTAGTGTATTTTCACAAGGCTTAACATGTTGAACTTATTTTATGGCCATGACGATATTGTTGCTTTAGAAATACCAAGCCTTGTGTTGGACCTCCCTAAATGCATAAGTTACAGCCTTAAGAGGCCTCGGGCCCCAACATTATCTACGAAGGGTTAAAGAGGTCATCAACACCCCAAGGGAGGTGTTTACAGAAAAGGGTTCTGGCGTTGGGGAGTCACATTCGCGATGAGGCCGTACCTGGCACCCGTAGCTGTCGAAGGTTTAATTAGAGGCCAGAAAGATACGAATGCATGTGCAACAAAGGGGGCCTGTAAGATTAGTTATAGTTTGAAACTTGCTAAGATGACAAACTAAACAACAAAACTAACAGATGAACATACAAACTTAAATTTCTTTAACACTTCCCCGGGCACGGGCGGTGCCAAGCGGCCCCTAAGTTTAACCAAATGGAAGCTCCGGAGGAGGAGGGCATGCTCGCGTCACAGTAAGCCGAAGAGGAGCACCTTCCCCGGGCACGGGCGGTTCCAAGCGGCCCCGAAGTTTAACCGAATGGAAGCTCCGGAGGAGGAGGGCATGCTCGCGTCACAGTAAGCCGAAGAGGAGCACCTTCCCCGGGCACGGGCGGTTCCAAGCGGCCCCTACGTTTAACTGAATGGAAGCTCCGGAGGAGGAGGGCATGCTCGCGTCACAGTAAGCCGAAGAGGAGCACCTTCCCCGGGCACGGGCGGTGCCAAGCGGCCCCTAAGTTTAACCGAATGGAAGTTCCGGAGGAGGTCGGGCGTGTGTCACAGTTAAGCCGAATTGGAGCACCTCTTGCGCCCGGGCACGAGCGGAGCGCGAGGCTGTCCGTTATGAAAGAATAAATAAATAAAGAATGCCACCTTTTTTTCACAGGGCACACCGGACGGCGTACCATCAGGTTAAAGTCGGAGTAATTAAATAAATACAAAAAGAATGGCTGGGGAATAAAAAAATAATACGTTTTAATAATAATTTGGTTTTTTTGTTATAACATGAATTTCACTCTCTCTCTCTCTCTCTCTCCCCGTATATATATATATATATATATATAAATATTTATATATTTATTATATATATTGTATATTTTTTTTAAGCATTTTTGAAGGTGCGCCGCTACTTCGCGGATTTTCAGTTTTCGCGGGTGGTCTCGGTCCCCATTAACCGCGATAACCGAGGGTTCACTGTACTCCATAAAATTTACAAAAAGCGAGGTGAAACACTCAACCAGGGCTGCTTTTTTGAACATTTCTCGAGGGCCATGGCGAGCCATTTAAAAAAAGCTGCACAACTAACGTATAAAATATTGATAAATTTGCTCTGCCTGATGTGTGTGTCAAGTTTCACGAGTTGTCGTTCATATTTAGAACCTCATAATCAGCGTTGTTTTATTGCCGAACCGTGCAATGCCACTCCCACAACTTTTCACGAAAAAGGATGAATTTCGTATTGTGACATCCTCATGGCCGAAACAGTCCTCCGAGCATATATGAGGGCGACCTTGTTGAGTTGCACGGAGAAAAACATCCAAGAAAATAACTTGTATTAGCTTTTACCAGTTGGTGGCGCTACTACTACGATGAAAAATAAGTTGGTAGATGTCTTCAGGGCTGAAGTATCCTCAAATGTGTACAACTTCGAGAAGATAGGATCATCTGAGTCATGTTGCCGGAGCTTTTGTTGCCACAAAGTACAATCGGACTTTTCAGCACCGTAATAGCCACGCCTTTTGCCAAAACGTCACAAACTCGGCAGAGAGTAAGATCATTGTCTTGAGTCTTTTCTGACTAATTTTCAGTCGGATTCGTCAAAAGGGCACCGTGCAGTACGTGAAAATTAAAATAAAACAAATTTTTGATTCCACTTGGCGGCGCTGTGTGTATAACAAAATAATAACATTAAGATGTCTTCAGGTCGGGACATTTTATTTACAGGTGAAGGTTTGGATTTTTAGGAGCATGTGCAGGGGAGTTATTAAGCATTCATTTATTTGTATTAGGTTCATTTTGTCTTCTTATTAGTGATATTTGACTGATTCATTAAAAGCAGACAATTATGTTTTAGGTAAATTTTTTACCTGACATGTTTCGGCGAGTCTTTCGCCTTCTTCAGAGTGTCGCATAATGGTGTCTTGAGACCCGTCTTTATCAGCTGATGTTCCATGAGGGTGTGACTTACCTGTCAAAAAAATTAAAAATCAGAGCAGTAAAAGAACAAGCACAACATGAACATTACAAATCAGCAATCACTGACCACTGCAAAAGGGAAAACCACATCATGGACCGGGAGAAGGGCAGGGTCATCCGCACCGAAGAGAACAAACAACAGCGCTGGATCAGAGAGGCCATTGAGATCTGCAAGCGAGGCATAAACACCATGAACAGAGACAAGGGAGCCTTCATCCTCTCTACCACCTGGAGCAGCATCTTGGCGGAGTGAACGGACAGCGGGGGGCGTGACTTGCCTTCATTCTTGTGACAGGTAAGTCACGCCCTCATTGAACATCAGCTGATAAAGACGGGTCACAATACACCATCATGTGACACTCTGAAGAAGGCGAAAGACTTTCGTATTGTGACATCCTCAAGGCCTAAACACTCATCCGAGCAAATATAAGGTAGATTTTGTGAACCTGCCCGGAGAAAAACATCAACGAAAATAATTTGTATTTGTTTTAACCAGTTGGTGGCGCTACCACTGCGATCAAAAATAAGTTGGCAGCCGTCTTCAGGGCCTGAATATCCATGACGCCGCCGTGAGCCTCTCGCTGGGTCCTTCTTTGGTCGGGTCATTCTGTCAGGACTCGCCGGTCGGCGAGGAGGAGGTGGACCCAAAAGGCGAGGAGGCAGAGAGGTCAGTAACGTGAAGGGAATTTATTAACTGAAACAACCAGGGCAAACAATGTGGCAGCCGTCGCAGCTCGGGCCCTAATAACAATTTCTAGAAAAACAATAGGGACCTCGCAGCGGTCACTGCTCGGGCCCTAATAATAATAATAATAATAATTTCCACAAAAACAATGGGGACCTCGTAGCGGTCGCTGCTCGGGCCCTAATAATAATTTCTACATAAACAATAGGGACCTCGCCGCGGTCGCTGCTCGGGCCCCAATAATAATTTCTACACAAAGTCCATTGTGGTGACCCGCCCCTTTTAAGTAAATTCAAAATGGCCGACTTCCTGTAAAACCTAGCTCATTGCTCCAAGAGACTTTTTTGTAGGTCTTGGTCTTATACATACAGTGAACCCTCGCTACTTCGCGGTTCACCTTTCGCGGGTTCAGTGCTTCGCGGGTATAAAAAATATTCGGGGGCATTGTAGTTTCGCCGAGCGGCACGACGGGCGCTGGAGCGGTTAGACGGCCGGCGTGCGCCGAAAAAGAGCGTGGGCGAAGAGGAGAGTGGACGAAGAAGAGCACGTTCCCCCGGACACGATCGGTGGCGACGTTTCGCGCGGTTCGGACCGTACCAGAGCTCCGGCCGGCGTGCGTGGCAGTTAAGCCGTAGAGGAGCACCTTCCCCGGGCACGGGCGGTGCCAAGCGGCCCCTAAGTTTAACCGAATGGAAGCTCCGGAGGAGGAGGGCATGCTCGCGTCACAGTAAGCCGAAGAGGAGCACCTTCGCCGGGCACGGGCGGTTCCAAGCGGCCCCTAAGTTTAACCGAATGGAAGCTCCGGAGGAGGCGGGCATGCTCGCGTCACAGTAAGCCGAAGAGGAGCACCTTCCCCGGGCACGGGCGGTGCCAAGCGGCCCCTAAGTTTAACCGAATGGAAGCTCCGGGGGAGGAGTGCGGGCGTGTGTCACAGTTAAGCCGAATTGGAACACCTCTTCCGCCCGGGCACGAACGGAGCGCGAAGCTGTCAGTTATGAATGAATAAATGAATAAATAAATAAATAAATAAAGAATGCCACCTTTCATTTCACAGGGCACACCGGACGGCGTACCAGCAGGTAATAGTCGGAGTAATTAAATAAATACAAAAAGAATGGCTGGGGAATAAAAAAATAATACGTTTTAATAATAATTTGTTTTTTTTGTTATAACATGAATTTCACTCTCTCTCTCTCTCTGTATATATATATATATATCAATATATATCTATATATATATCTATATATATATATATTTATTATATATATTGTATTTTTTTTTAAGCATTTTTGAAGGTGCGCCGCTACTTCGCGGATTTTCAGTTTCCGCGGGTGGTCTCGGTCCCCATTAACCGCGACAACCGAGGGTTCACTGTACTCCATAAAATTTACAAAAAGCGAGGTGAAACACTCAACCAGGGCTGCTTTTTTGAACATTTCTCGAGGGCCATGGCGAGCCATTTAAAAAAAGCTGCACAACTAACGTATAAAATATTGATAAATTTGCTCTGCCTGATGTGTGTGTCAAGTTTCACGAGTTGTCGTTCATATTTAGAACCTCATAATCAGCGTTGTTTTATTGCCGGACAGTGCAATGCCACTCCCACAACTTTTCACGAAAAAGGATGAATTTCGTATTGTGACATCCTCATGGACGAAACAGTCCTCCGAGCATATATGAGGGCGACCTTGTTGAGTTGCACGGAGAAAAACATCCAAGAAAATAACTTGTATTAGCTTTTACCAGTTGATGGCGCTACTACTACGATGAAAAATAAGTTGGTAGATGTCTTCAGGGTTGAAGTATCCTCAAATGCGTACAACTTCGAGAAGATAGGATCATCTCAGTCATGTTGCCGGAGCTTTTGTTGCCACAAAGTACAATCGGACTTTTCAGCACCGTAATAGCCACGCCTTTTGCCAAAACGTCACAAAACTCGGCAGAGAGTAAGATCATTGTCTTGAGTCTTTTCTGACTAATTTTCAGTCGGATTCGTCAAAAGGGCACCGTGCAGTACGTGAAAATTAAAATAAAAACAAATTTTTTATTCCACTTGGCGGCGCTGTGTGTATAACAAAATAATAACATTAAGATGTCTTCAGGTCGGGACATTTTATTTACAGGTGAAGGTTTGGATTTTTAGGAGCATGTGCAGGGGAGTTATTAAGCATTCATTTATTTGTATTAGGTTCATTTTGTCTTCTTATTATTGATATTTGACAGATTCATTAAAAGCAGACAATTATGTTTTAGGTAAATTTTTTACCTGACATGTTTCGGCGAGTCTTTCGCCTTCTTCAGAGTGTCGCATGATGGTGTCTTGAGACCCGTCTTTATCAGCTGATGTTCCATGAGGGTGTGAATTACCTGTCAAAAAAATGAAAAATCATAGCAGTAAAAGAACAAGCACAACATGAACATTACAAATCAGCAATCACTGACCACTGCAAAAGGGAACATGGACCGGGAGAAGGGCAGGGTCATCCGCACCGAAGAGAACAAACAACAGCGCTGGATCAGAGAGGCCATTGAGATCTGCAAGCGAGGCATAAAAACCATGAACAGAGACAAGGGAGCCTTCATCCTCTCTACCACCTGGAGCAGCATCTTGGCGGAGTGAACGGACAGCGGGGGGCGTGACTTGCCTTCATTCTTGTGACAGGTAAGTCACGCCCTCATGGAACATCAGCTGATAAAGACGGGTCACAAGACACCATCATGTGACACTCTGAAGAAGGCGAAAGACTTTCGTATTGTGACATCCTCAAGGCCTAAACACTCATCCGAGCAAATATAAGGTAGATTTTGTTAACCTGCCCGGAGAAAAACATCAACGAAAATAATTTGTATTTGTTTTAACCAGTTGGTGGCGCTACCACTGCGATCAAAAATAAGTTGGCAGCCGTCTTCAGGGCCTGAATATCCTCAAATGTGAAAAATTTCGAGAAGATGGATCATCTGAATCATTTTGCAGGAACTTTTGTTGCCACGGAGAATAATCAGACTCTGCGGCACCGCAATAGCCACGCCCTTCGAAGGAAAGTCACAAAAATAGGGATAGAGTAAGATCAATGTCTTGAGTCTTTTCTAGCCAATTTTCAATCGGATTCGTTAAAAGGGCACCGTGCAGTACGTCAAAATGTAAAAAATTATATTGATTGGCGCAAGGTGTATAACAGAATATAAACATATAGATGTCTTCAGGTACCGACTCTTTATGTATATGTGAAGTTTTGGATTTTTAGCAGCATGTGCAGGAGAGTTATTAAGCATTTTGTCCATTGCGGCGAAGGAAATCTTAAGTGAAAACTTTGAAGCCCCGCCCCCGTCATATAGTATTTCGGAAACAAAAGATTTTAGCCCCAGTGTTTGTCCCAGGTCTTAAGATGCTACAGACAGAATTTTAAGGCAATCAGATGAAGCCTTTAGGATCAGGGTGCAAAAGAATGACCCCTGTAAACATGCAAAAAAGGGCAAAAGTCGGACTTTCAAAAATTCATAACTCACTTCCTGTTCATATTAGACGTTAAAATATCAAATTTCTCGCCATGCCCGATGAGACTGCCAAGTTTGGTGAGTTTTTGTGCATGTTTCGGGGGTCAAAAATGCAATCGTACAATCGGAAAAATAATAATAATAATAATTTCTACAAAAACAACAGGGACTTCGCAGCGGTCGCTGCTCAGGCCCTAATAATAATAATAATAATAATAATAAAAGTAATAATATTTTCTACAAAAACAATAGGGACCTCGCAGCCGTCGTAGCTCGGGCCCTAATAACAATTTCTAGAAAAACAATAGGGACCTCGCAGCGGTCACTGCTCGGGCCCTAATAATAATAATAATAATAAAAATTTCCACAAAAACAATGGGGACCTCGTAGCGGTCGCTGCTCGGGCCCTAATAATAATTTCTACATAAACAATAGGGACCTCGCCGCGGTCGCGGCTCGGGCCCCAATAATAATTTCTACACAAAGTCCATTGTGGTGACCCGCCCCCTTTTAATAAATTCAAAATGGCCGACTTCCTGTAAAACCTAGCTCATTGCTCCAAGAGACTTTTTTGTAGGTCTTGGTCTTATACATACAGTGAACCCTCGCTACTTCGCGGTTCACCTTTCGCGGGTTCAGTGCTTCGCGGGTATAAAAAATATTCGGGGGCATTGTAGTTTCGCCGAGCGGCACGACGGGGCGCTGGAGCGG
Organism: Idiotropiscis lumnitzeri; assembly: GCF_059441095.1. NCBI lineage: Eukaryota > Metazoa > Chordata > Actinopteri > Syngnathiformes > Syngnathidae > Idiotropiscis > Idiotropiscis lumnitzeri. The sequence continues at coordinate 394,680 of NW_028283701.1, forward strand.
TTAGACGGCCGGCGTGCGCCGAAGAAGAGCGTGGGCGAAGAGAAGAGTGGACGAAGAAGAGCACGTTCCCCCGGACACGATCGGTGGCGACGTTTCGCGCGGTTCGGACCGTACCAGAGCTCCGGCCGGCGTGCGTGGCAGTTAAGCCGTAGAGGAGCACCTTCCCCGGGCACGGGCGGTGCCAAGCGGCCCCTAAGTTTAACCGAATGGAAGCTCCGGAGGAGGAGGGCATGCTCGCGTCACAGTAAGCCGAAGAGGAGCACCTTCCCCGGGCACGGGCGGTTCCAAGCGGCCCCTAAGTTTAACCGAATGGAAGCTCCGGAGGAGGAGGGCATGCTCGCGACACAGTAAGCCGAAGAGGAGCACCTTCCCCGGGCACGGGCGGTGCCAAGCGGCCCCTAAGTTTAACCGAATGGAAGCTCCGGGGGAGGAGGGTGGGCGTGTGTCACAGTTAAGCCGAATTGGAGCACCTCTTCCGCCCGGGCACGAGCGGAGCGCGAAGCTGTCAGTTATGAATGAATAAATGAATAAATAAATAAATAAATAAAGAATGGCACCTTTCATTTCACAGGGCACACCAGACGGCGTACCAGCAGGTAAAAGTCTGAGTAATTAAATAAATACAAAAAGAATGGCTGGGGAATAAAAAAATAATACGTTTTAATAATAATTTGTTTTTTTTGTTATAACATGAATTTCACTCTCTCTCTCCCCGTATATATATATATATATATATATATATATATATATATATATATATATATTTATATATTTATTATATATATTGTATTTTTTTTTAAGCATTTTTGAAGGTGCGCCGCTACTTCGCGGATTTTCAGTTTTCGCGGGTGGTCTCGGTCCCCATTAACCGCGATAACCGAGGGTTCACTGTACTCCATAAAATTTACAAAAAGCGAGGTGAAACACTCAACCAGGGCTGCTCTGCATGTTGTGCTGGGCCACCTGGAACAACAGCGGAGCTATGCAAGGATGCTCTTTGTGGACTACAGCTCGGCATTCAACACGATCATCCCAGACATCCTCGTCGCCAAACTGGACACTCTCGGCCTCCCTGCCCTCACACGCATCTGGATTAAGGACTTTCTGACCAACAGACCCCAGACTGTGTTGCTCGGCCCCTACACGTCCTCCACCCTCATGCTGAGCACCGGTTCCCCCCAAGGATGCGTGCTGAGCCCTCTCCTGTACGCCCTCTACACCTACGACTGCAGCCCGGCCCACGGCAACAACACCATCGTCAAGTTTGCTGACGACACGACAGTGGTCGGTCTGATCTCGGAAGGTGACGAGACAGCCTATAGAGAGGAGGTAGGGAGACTGACAACTTGGTGCAAGGACAACAGACTGCACCTTAACTCTGCTAAAACAAAGGAGATTGTCGTCGACTTCAGGAGGAACAAGACGCTGCCGCCCCCCCTCTGCATCGAAGGCGTGTGTGTGGAGAGGGTCCACACGTTCAAGTTCCTGGGAGTACAGATCTCCGATGACCTTTCTTGGAGTCACAACACCACAGCAGTGGTAAAGAAGGTCCGCCAACGTCTGCACTTCCTGAGAGTCCTCAGGAAATTCAACCTGGACAGGAAGCTGCTGCTGGCCTTCTACCACTCGTCCATCGAGAGCCTGCTGACGTACTGTGTCTCCACCTGGTACAGCGGCTGCACTGAGGCGGACAGAGTGAGGCTCCAGAGGACAGTCAAAACAGCGCAAAGGATTATTGGCTGCCCTCTCCCCTCGCTGTCGGACATCTACACCGCCCGGTGCCTCAGAAGGGCTCTCAACATCGTCAAAGACAATACCCACCCAAACTCACACCTGTTCGACCTGTTGCCCTCTGGCAGGCGCTACAGATGCATCAAATCAAGGACCAATAGACTGAGAAACAGTTTCTTTCCGAGAGCCATCTCCATACTGAACTCTCACACACACACACACACGAGACCACCCTAACCTTGCAAAACAGCATTGTGATGTGTTTCTATATGCCCTATTCAGTACTGAATTCCATTGCACTGTCGTATTTATTTATCTAATTTATATATTGTCTGTATTATTGTTGTATTGCACTGGAGAGGGGAGCCCTCTAATCTCGTTGCACACTTGAGTACAATGACAATAAAGGGATTTCTATTTCTATTCTATTCTTTTTTTAACTTTTCTCGAGGGCCATGGCGAGCCATTTCAAAAAAGCTGCACAACTAACGTATAAAATATTGATAAATTTGCTCTGCCTGATGTGTGTGTAAAGTTTCACGAGTTGTCGTTCATATTTAGAACCTCATAATCAGCGTTGTTTTATTGCCGAACAGTGCAATGCCACTCCCACAACTTTTCACGAAAAAGGATGAATTTCGTATTGTGACATCCTCATGGCCGAAACAGTCATCCGAGCATATATGAGGGCGACCTTGTTGAGTTGCACGGAGAAAAACATCCAAGAAAATAACTTGTATTAGCTTTTACCAGTTGGTGGCGCTACTACTACGATGAAAAATAAGTTGGTAGATGTCTTCAGGGCTGAAGTATCCTCAAATGTGTACAACTTCGAGAAGATAGGATCATCTGAGTCATGTTGCCGGAGCTTTTGTTGCCACAAAGTACAATCGGATTTTTCAGCACCGTAATAGCCACGCCTTTTGCCAAAACGTCACAAAATTCGGCACAGAGTAAGATCATTGTCTTGAGTCTTTTCTGACTAATTTTCAGTCGGATTCGTCAAAAGGGCACCGTGCAGTACGTGAAAATTAAAATAAAAACAAATTTTTGATTCCACTTGGCGGCGCTGTGTGTATAACAAAATAATAACATTAAGATGTCTTCAGGTCGGGACGTTTTATTTACAGGTGAAGGTTTGGATTTTTAGGAGCATGTGCAGGGGCGTTATTAAGCATTCATTTATTTGTATTAGGTTCATTTTGTCTTCTTATTATTGATATTTGACTGATTCATTAAAAGCAGACAATTATGTTTTAGGTTAATTTTTTACCTGACATGTTTCGGCGAGTCTTTCGCCTTCTTCAGAGTGTCGCATGATGGTGTCTTGAGACCCGTCTTTATCAGCTGATGTTCCATGAGGGTGTGACTTACCTGTCAAAAAAATGAAAAATCAGAGCAGTAAAAGAACAAGCACAACATGAACATTACAAATCAGCAATCACTGACCACTGCAAAAGGGAAAACCACATCATGGACCGGGAGAAGGGCAGGGTCATCCGCACCGAAGAGAACAAACAACAGCGCTGGATCAGAGAGGCCATTGAGATCTGCAAGCGAGGCATAAAAACCATGAACAGAGACAAGGGAGCCTTCATCCTCTCTACCACCTGGAGCAGCATCTTGGCGGAGTGAACGGACAGCGGGGGGCGTGACTTGCCTTCATTCTTGTGACAGGTAAGTCACGCCCTCATGGAACATCAGCTGATAAAGACGGGCCACAAGACACCATCATGTGACACTCTGAAGAAGGCGAAAGACTTTTGTATTGTGACATCCTCAAGGCCTAAACACTCATCCGATCAAAAATAAGTTGGCAGCCGTCTTCAGGGCCTGAATATCCTCAAATGTGAAAAATTTCGAGAAGATGGATCATCTGAATCATTTTGCAGGAACTTTTGTTGCCACGGAGAATAATCAGACTCTGCGGCACCGTAATAGCCACGCCCTTCGAAGGAAAGTCACAAAAATAGGGATAGAGTAAGATCAATGTCTTGAGTCTTTTCTAGCCAATTTTCAATCGGATTCGTTAAAAGGGCACCGTGCAGGACGTCAAAATGTAAAAAATGATATTGATTGGCGCAAGGTGTATAACAGAATATAAACATATAGATGTCTTCAGGTACCGACTCTTGATGTACATGTGAAGTTTTGGATTTTTAGCAGCATGTGCAAGAGAGTTATTAAGCATTTTGTCCATTGCGGCGAAGGAAATCTTAAGTGAAAACTTCGAAGCCCCGCCCCCGTCATATAGTATTGCGGAAACAAAAAATTTTAGCCCCAGTGTTTGTCCCAGGTCTTAAGATGCTACAGACAGAATTTTAAGGCAATCAGATGAAGCCTTTAGGATCAGGGTGCAAAAGAATGACCCCTGTAAACATGCAAAAAAGGGCAAAAGTCGGACTTTCAAAAATTCATAACTCACTTCCTGTTCATATTAGACGTTAAAATATCAAATTTTTCGCCATGCCCGATGAGACTGCCAAGTTTGGTGAATTTTTGTGCATGTTTCGGGGGTCAAAAATGCAATCGAACAATCGGAAAAATAATAATAATAATAATTTCTACAAAAACAACAGGGACTTCGCAGCGGTCGCTGTTCAGGCCCTAATAATAATAATAATAATAAAAGTATTAATATTTTCTACAAAAACAATAGGGACCTCGCAGCCGTCGCAGCTCGGGCCCTAATAACAATTTCTAGAAAAACAATAGGGACCTCGCAGCGGTCACTGCTCGGGCCCTAATAATAATAATAATAATAATAATTTCCACAAAAACAATGGGGACCTCGTAGCGGTCGCTGCTCGGGCCCTAATAATAATTTCTACATAAACAATAGGGACCTCGCCGCGGTCGCTGCTCGGGCCCCAATAATAATTTCTACACAAAGTCCATTGTGGTGACCCGCCCCTTTTAAGTAAATTCAAAATGGCCGACTTCCTGTAAAACCTAGCTCATTTCTCCAAGAGACTTTTTTTGTAGGTCTTGGTCTTATACATACAGTGAACCCTCGCTACTTCGCGGTTCACCTTTCGCGGGTTCAGTGCTTCGCGGGTATAAAAAATATTTGGGGGCATTGTAGTTTCGCCGAGCGGCACGACGGGCGCTGGAGCGGTTAGACGGCCGGCGTGCGCCGAAGAAGAGCGTGGGCGAAGAGGAGAGTGGACGAAGAAGAGCACGTTCCCCCGGACACGATCGGTGGCGACGTTTCGCGCGGTTCGGACCGTACAAGAGCTCCGGCCGGCGTGCGTGGCAGTTAAGCCGTAGAGGAGCACCTTCCCCGGGCACGGGCGGTGCCAAGCGGCCCCTAAGTTTAACCGAATGGAAGCTCCGGAGGAGGAGGGCATGCTCGCGTCACAGTAAGCCGAAGAGGAGCACCTTCCCCGGGCACGGGCGGTTCCAAGCGGCCCCTAAGTTTAACCAAATGGAAGCTCCGGAGGAGGAGGGCATGCTCGCGTCACAGTAAGCCGAAGAGGAGCACCTTCGCCGGGCACGGGCGGTTCCAAGCGGCCCCTAAGTTTAACCGAATGGAAGCTCCGGAGGAGGCGGGCATGCTCGCGTCACAGTAAGCCGAAGAGGAGCACCTTCCCCGGGCACGGGCGGTGCCAAGCGGCCCCTAAGTTTAACCGAATGGAAGCTCCGGGGGAGGAGGGCGGGCGTGTGTCACAGTTAAGCCGAATTGGAACACCTCTTCCGCCCGGGCACGAACGGAGCGCGAAGCTGTCAGTTATGAATGAATAAATGAATAAATAAATAAATAAATAAAGAATGCCACCTTTCATTTCACAGGGCACACCGGACGGCGTACCAGCAGGTAATAGTCGGAGTAATTAAATAAATACAAAAAGAATGGCTGGGGAATAAAAAAATAATACGTTTTAATAATAATTTGTTTTTTTTGTTATAACATGAATTTCACTCTCTCTCTCTCTCTGTATATATATATATATATATCTATATATATATCTATATATATATATATTCATTATATATATTGTATTTTTTTTTAAGCATTTTTGAAGGTGCGCCGCTACTTCGCGGATTTTCAGTTTCCGCGGGTGGTCTCGGTCCCCATTAACCGCGACAACCGAGGGTTCACTGTACTCCATAAAATTTACAAAAAGCGAGGTGAAACACTCAACCAGGGCTGCTTTTTTGAACATTTCTCGAGGGCCATGGCGAGCCATTTAAAAAAAGCTGCACAACTAACGTATAAAATATTGATAAATTTGCTCTGCCTGATGTGTGTGTCAAGTTTCACGAGTTGTCGTTCATATTTAGAACCTCATAATCAGCGTTGTTTTATTGCCGGACAGTGCAATGCCACTCCCACAACTTTTCACGAAAAAGGATGAATTTCGTATTGTGACATCCTCATGGACGAAACAGTCCTCCGAGCATATATGAGGGCGACCTTGTTGAGTTGCACGGAGAAAAACATCCAAGAAAATAACTTGTATTAGCTTTTACCAGTTGGTGGCGCTACTACTACGATGAAAAATAAGTTGGTAGATGTCTTCAGGGTTGAAGTATCCTCAAATGTGTACAACTTCGAGAAGATAGGATCATCTCAGTCATGTTGCCGGAGCTTTTGTTGCCACAAAGTACAATCGGACTTTTCAGCACCGTAATAGCCACGCCTTTTGCCAAAACGTCACAAAACTCGGCAGAGAGTAAGATCATTGTCTTGAGTCTTTTCTGACTAATTTTCAGTCGGATTCGTCAAAAGGGCACCGTGCAGTACGTGAAAATTAAAATAAAAACAAATTTTTTATTCCACTTGGCGGCGCTGTGTGTATAACAAAATAATAACATTAAGATGTCTTCAGGTCGGGACATTTTATTTACAGGTGAAGGTTTGGATTTTTAGGAGCATGTGCAGGGGAGTTATTAAGCATTCATTTATTTGTATTAGGTTCATTTTGTCTTCTTATTATTGATATTTGACAGATTCATTAAAAGCAGACAATTATGTTTTAGGTAAATTTTTTACCTGACATGTTTCGGCGAGTCTTTCGCCTTCTTCAGAGTGTCGCATGATGGTGTCTTGAGACCCGTCTTTATCAGCTGATGTTCCATGAGGGTGTGAATTACCTGTCAAAAAAATGAAAAATCATAGCAGTAAAAGAACAAGCACAACATGAACATTACAAATCAGCAATCACTGACCACTGCAAAAGGGAAAACCACATCATGGACCGGGAGAAGGGCAGGGTCATCCGCACCGAAGAGAACAAACAACAGCGCTGGATCAGAGAGGCCATTGAGATCTGCAAGCGAGGCATAAAAACCATGAACAGAGACAAGGGAGCCTTCATCCTCTCTACCACCTGGAGCAGCATCTTGGCGGAGTGAACGGACAGCGGGGGGCGTGACTTGCCTTCATTCTTGTGACAGGTAAGTCACGCCCTCATGGAACATCAGCTGATAAAGACGGGTCACAAGACACCATCATGTGACACTCTGAAGAAGGCGAAAGACTTTCGTATTGTGACATCCTCAAGGCCTAAACACTCATCCGAGCAAATATAAGGTAGATTTTGTTAACCTGCCCGGAGAAAAACATCAACGAAAATAATTTGTATTTGTTTTAACCAGTTGGTGGCGCTACCACTGCGATCAAAAATAAGTTGGCAGCCGTCTTCAGGGCCTGAATATCCTCAAATGTGAAAAATTTCGAGAAGATGGATCATCTGAATCATTTTGCAGGAACTTTTGTTGCCACGGAGAATAATCAGACTGTGCGGCACCGCAATAGCCACGCCCTTCGAAGGAAAGTCACAAAAATAGGGATAGAGTAAGATCAATGTCTTGAGTCTTTTCTAGCCAATTTTCAATCGGATTCGTTAAAAGGGCACCGTGCAGTACGTCAAAATGTAAAAAATGATATTGATTGGCGCAAGGTGTATAACAGAATATAAACATATAGATGTCTTCAGGTACCGACTCTTTATGTATATGTGAAGTTTTGGATTTTTAGCAGCATGTGCAGGAGAGTTATTAAGCATTTTGTCCATTGCGGCGAAGGAAATCTTAAGTGAAAACTTTGAAGCCCCGCCCCCGTCATATAGTATTTCGGAAACAAAAGATTTTAGCCCCAGTGTTTGTCCCAGGTCTTAAGATGCTACAGACAGAATTTTAAGGCAATCAGATGAAGCCTTTAGGATCAGGGTGCAAAAGAATGACCCCTGTAAACATGCAAAAAAGGGCAAAAGTCGGACTTTCAAAAATTCATAACTCACTTCCTGTTCATATTAGACGTTAAAATATCAAATTTCTCGCCATGCCCGATGAGACTGCCAAGTTTGGTGAGTTTTTGTGCATGTTTCGGGGGTCAAAAATGCAATCGTACAATCGGAAAAATAATAATAATAATAATTTCTACAAAAACAACAGGGACTTCGCAGCGGTCGCTGCTCAGGCCCTAATAATAATAATAATAATAATAATAAAAGTAATAATATTTTCTACAAAAACAATAGGGACCTCGCAGCCGTCGTAGCTCGGGCCCTAATAACAATTTCTAGAAAAACAATAGGGACCTCGCAGCGGTCACTGCTCGGGCCCTAATAATAATAATAATAATAAAAATTTCCACAAAAACAATGGGGACCTCGTAGCGGTCGCTGCTCGGGCCCTAATAATAATTTCTACATAAACAATAGGGACCTCGCCGCGGTCGCTGCTCGGGCCCCAATAATAATTTCTACACAAAGTCCATTGTGGTGACCCGCCCCCTTTTAATAAATTCAAAATGGCCGACTTCCTGTAAAACCTAGCTCATTGCTCCAAGAGACTTTTTTGTAGGTCTTGGTCTTATACATACAGTGAACCCTCGCTACTTCGCGGTTCACCTTTCGCGGGTTCAGTGCTTCGCGGGTATAAAAAATATTCGGGGGCATTGTAGTTTCGCCGAGCGGCACGACGGGGCGCTGGAGCGGTTAGACGGTCGGCGTGCGCCGAAGAAGAGCGTGGGCGAAGAGAAGAGTGGACGAAGAAGAGCACGTTCCCCCGGACACGATCGGTGGCGACGTTTCGCGCGGTTCGGACCGTACCAGAGCTCCGGCCGGCGTGCGTGGCAGTTAAGCCGTAGAGGAGCACCTTCCCCGGGCGCGGGCGGTGCCAAGCGGCCCCTAAGTTTAACCGAATGGAAGCTCCGGAGGAGGAGGGCATGCTCGCGTCACAGTAAGCCGAAGAGGAGCACCTTCCCCGGGCACGGGCGGTTCCAAGCGGCCCCTAAGTTTAACCGAATGGAAGCTCCGGAGGAGGAGGGCATGCTCGCGACACAGTAAGCCGAAGAGGAGCACCTTCCCCGGGCACGGGCGGTGCCAAGCGGCCCCTAAGTTTAACCGAATGGAAGCTCCGGGGGAGGAGGGTGGGCGTGTGTCACAGTTAAGCCGAATTGGAGCACCTCTTCCGCCCGGGCACGAGCGGAGCGCGAAGCTGTCAGTTATGAATGAATAAATGAATAAATAAATAAATAAATAAAGAATGGCACCTTTCATTTCACAGGGCACACCAGACGGTGTACCAGCAGGTAAAAGTCTGAGTAATTAAATAAATACAAAAAGAATGGCTGGGGAATAAAAAAATAATACGTTTTAATAATAATTTGTTTTTTTTGTTATAACATGAATTTCACTCTCTCTCTCCCCGTATATATATATATATATATATATATATATATATATATATATATTTATATATTTATTATATATATTGTATTTTTTTTTTAAGCATTTTTGAAGGTGCGCCGCTACTTCGCGGATTTTCAGTTTTCGCGGGTGGTCTCGGTCCCCATTAACCGCGATAACCGAGGGTTCACTGTACTCCATAAAATTTACAAAAAGCGAGGTGAAACACTCAACCAGGGCTGCTCTGCATGTTGTGCTGGACCACCTGGAACAACAGCGGAGCTATGCAAGGATGCTCTTTGTGGACTACAGCTCGGCATTCAACACGATCATCCCAGACATCCTCGTCGCCAAACTGGACACTCTCGGCCTCCCTGCCCTCACACGCATCTGGATTAAGGACTTTCTGACCAACAGACCCCAGACTGTGTTGCTCGGCCCCTACACGTCCTCCACCCTCATGCTGAGCACCGGTTCCCCCCAAGGATGCGTGCTGAGCCCTCTCCTGTACGCCCTCTACACCTACGACTGCAGCCCGGCCCACGGCAACAACACCATCGTCAAGTTTGCTGACGACACGACAGTGGTCGGTCTGATCTCGGAAGGTGACGAGACAGCCTACAGAGAGGAGGTAGGGAGACTGACAACTTGGTGCAAGGACAACAGACTGCACCTTAACTCTGCTAAAACAAAGGAGATTGTCGTCGACTTCAGGAGGAACAAGACGCTGCCGCCCCCCCTCTGCATCGAAGGCGTGTGTGTGGAGAGGGTCCACACGTTCAAGTTCCTGGGAGTACAGATCTCCGATGACCTTTCTTGGAGTCACAACACCACAGCAGTGGTAAAGAAGGTCCGCCAACGTCTGCACTTCCTGAGAGTCCTCAGGAAATTCAACCTGGACAGGAAGCTGCTGCTGGCCTTCTACCACTCGTCCATCGAGAGCCTGCTGACGTACTGTGTCTCCACCTGGTACAGCGGCTGCACTGAGGCGGACAGAGTGAGGCTCCAGAGGACAGTCAAAACAGCGCAAAGGATTATTGGCTGCCCTCTCCCCTCGCTGTCGGACATCTACACCGCCCGGTGCCTCAGAAGGGCTCTCAACATCGTCAAAGACAATACCCACCCAAACTCACACCTGTTCGACCTGTTGCCCTCTGGCAGGCGCTACAGATGCATCAAATCAAGGACCAATAGACTGAGAAACAGTTTCTTTCCGAGAGCCATCTCCATACTGAACTCTCACACACACACGAGACCACCCTAACCTTGCAAAACAGCATTGTGATGTGTTTCTATATGCCCTATTCAGTACTGAATTCCATTGCACTGTCGTATTTATTTATCTAATTTATATATTGTCTGTATTATTGTTGTATTGCACTGGAGAGGGGAGCCCTCTAATCTCGTTGCACACTTGAGTACAATGACAATAAAGGGATTTCTATTTCTATTCTATTCTTTTTTTTAACTTTTCTCGAGGGCCATGGCGAGCCATTTCAAAAAAGCTGCACAACTAACGTATAAAATATTGATAAATTTGCTCTGCCTGATGTGTGTGTAAAGTTTCACGAGTTGTCGTTCATATTTAGAACCTCATAATCAGCGTTGTTTTATTGCCGAACAGTGCAATGCCACTCCCACAACTTTTCACGAAAAAGGATGAATTTCGTATTGTGACATCCTCATGGCCGAAACAGTCATCCGAGCATATATGAGGGCGACCTTGTTGAGTTGCACGGAGAAAAACATCCAAGAAAATAACTTGTATTAGCTTTTACCAGTTGGTGGCGCTACTACTACGATGAAAAATAAGTTGGTAGATGTCTTCAGGGCTGAAGTATCCTCAAATGTGTACAACTTCGAGAAGATAGGATCATCTGAGTCATGTTGCCGGAGCTTTTGTTGCCACAAAGTACAATCGGATTTTTCAGCACCGTAATAGCCACGCCTTTTGCCAAAACGTCACAAAATTCGGCACAGAGTAAGATCATTGTCTTGAGTCTTTTCTGACTAATTTTCAGTCGGATTCGTCAAAAGGGCACCGTGCAGTACGTGAAAATTAAAATAAAAACAAATTTTTGATTCCACTTGGCGGCGCTGTGTGTATAACAAAATAATAACATTAAGATGTCTTCAGGTCGGGACGTTTTATTTACAGGTGAAGGTTTGGATTTTTAGGAGCATGTGCAGGGGCGTTATTAAGCATTCATTTATTTGTATTAGGTTCATTTTGTCTTCTTATTATTGATATTTGACTGATTCATTAAAAGCAGACAATTATGTTTTAGGTTAATTTTTTACCTGACATGTTTCGGCGAGTCTTTCGCCTTCTTCAGAGTGTCGCATGATGGTGTCTTGAGACCCGTCTTTATCAGCTGATGTTCCATGAGGGTGTGACTTACCTGTCAAAAAAATGAAAAATCAGAGCAGTAAAAGAACAAGCACAACATGAACATTACAAATCAGCAATCACTGACCACTGCAAAAGGGAAAACCACATCATGGACCGGGAGAAGGGCAGGGTCATCCGCACCGAAGAGAACAAACAACAGCGCTGGATCAGAGAGGCCATTGAGATCTGCAAGCGAGGCATAAACACCATGAACAGAGACAAGGGAGCCTTCATCCTCTCTACCACCTGGAGCAGCATCTTGGCGGAGTGAACGGACAGCGGGGGGCGTGACTTGCCTTCATTCTTGTGACAGGTAAGTCACGCCCTCATGGAACATCAGCTGATAAAGACGGGCCACAAGACACCATCATGTGACACTCTGAAGAAGGCGAAAGACTTTCGTATTGTGACATCCTCAAGGCCTAAACACTCATCCGATCAAAAATAAGTTGGCAGCCGTCTTCAGGGCCTGAATATCCTCAAATGTGAAAAATTTCGAGAAGATGGATCATCTGAATCATTTTGCAGGAACTTTTGTTGCCACGGAGAATAATCAGACTCTGCGGCACCGTAATAGCCACGCCCTTCGAAGGAAAGTCACAAAAATAGGGATAGAGTAAGATCAATGTCTTGAGTCTTTTCTAGCCAATTTTCAATCGGATTCGTTAAAAGGGCACCGTGCAGGACGTCAAAATGTAAAAAATGATATTGATTGGCGCAAGGTGTATAACAGAATATAAACATATAGATGTCTTCAGGTACCGACTCTTGATGTACATGTGAAGTTTTGGATTTTGAGCAGCATGTGCAAGAGAGTTATTAAGCATTTTGTCCATTGCGGCGAAGGAAATCTTAAGTGAAAACTTCGAAGCCCCGCCCCCGTCATATAGTATTTCGGAAACAAAAAATTTTAGCCCCAGTGTTTGTCCCAGGTCTTAAGATGCTACAGACAGAATTTTAAGGCAATCAGATGAAGCCTTTAGGATCAGGGTGCAAAAGAATGACCCCTGTAAACATGCAAAAAAGGGCAAAAGTCGGACTTTCAAAAATTCATAACTCACTTCCTGTTCATATTAGACGTTAAAATATCAAATTTTTCGCCATGCCCGATGAGACTGCCAAGTTTGGTGAATTTTTGTGCATGTTTCGGGGGTCAAAAATGCAATCGAACAATCGGAAAAATAATAATAATAATAATTTCTACAAAAACAACAGGGACTTCGCAGCGGTCGCTGCTCAGGCCCTAATAATAATAATAATAATAATAAAAGTATTAATATTTTCTACAAAAACAATAGGGACCTCGCAGCCGTCGCAGTTCGGGCCCTAATAACAATTTCTAGAAAAACAATAGGGACCTCGCAGCGGTCACTGCTCGGGCCCTAATAATAATAATAATAATAATTTCCACAAAAACAATGGGGACCTCGTAGCGGTCGCTGCTCGGGCCCTAATAATAATTTCTACATAAACAATAGGGACCTCGCCGCGGTCGCTGCTCGGGCCCCAATAATAATTTCTACACAAAGTCCATTGTGGTGACCCGCCCCCTTTTAATAAATTCAAAATGGCCGACTTCCTGTAAAACCTAGCTCATTGCTCCAAGAGACTTTTTTGTAGGTCTTGGTCTTATACATACAGTGAACCCTCGCTACTTCGCGGTTCACCTTTCGCGGGTTCAGTGCTTCGCGGGTATAAAAAATATTCGGGGGCATTGTAGTTTCGCCGAGCGGCACGACGGGGCGCTGGAGCGGTTAGACGGCCGGCGTGCGCCGAAGAAGAGCGTGGGCGAAGAGAAGAGTGGACGAAGAAGAGCACGTTCCCCCGGACACGATCGGTGGCGACGTTTCGCGCGGTTCGGACCGTACCAGAGCTCCGGCCGGCGTGCGTGGCAGTTAAGCCGTAGAGGAGCACCTTCCCCGGGCACGGGCGGTGCCAAGCGGCCCCTAAGTTTAACCGAATGGAAGCTCCGGAGGAGGAGGGCATGCTCGCGTCACAGTAAGCCGAAGAGGAGCACCTTCCCCGGGCACGGGCGGTTCCAAGCGGCCCCTAAGTTTAACCGAATGGAAGCTCCGGAGGAGGAGGGCATGCTCGCGACACAGTAAGCCGAAGAGGAGCACCTTCCCCGGGCACGGGCGGTGCCAAGCGGCCCCTAAGTTTAACCGAATGGAAGCTCCGGGGGAGGAGGGTGGGCGTGTGTCACAGTTAAGCCGAATTGGAGCACCTCTTCCGCCCGGGCACGAGCGGAGCGCGAAGCTGTCAGTTATGAATGAATAAATGAATAAATAAATAAATAAATAAAGAATGGCACCTTTCATTTCACAGGGCACACCAGACGGCGTACCAGCAGGTAAAAGTCTGAGTAATTAAATAAATACAAAAAGAATGGCTGGGGAATAAAAAAATAATACGTTTTAATAATAATTTGTTTTTTTTGTTATAACATGAATTTCACTCTCTCTCTCCCCGTATATATATATATATATATATATATATATATATATATATATATATATATATATATTATTATATATATTGTATTTTTTTTTTAAGCATTTTTGAAGGTGCGCCGCTACTTCGCGGATTTTCAGTTTTCGCGGGTGGTCTCGGTCCCCATTAACCGCGATAACCGAGGGTTCACTGTACTCCATAAAATTTACAAAAAGCGAGGTGAAACACTCAACCAGGGCTGCTCTGCATGTTGTGCTGGGCCACCTGGAACAACAGCGGAGCTATGCAAGGATGCTCTTTGTGGACTACAGCTCGGCATTCAACACGATCATCCCAGACATCCTCGTCGCCAAACTGGACACTCTCGGCCTCCCTGCCCTCACACGCATCTGGATTAAGGACTTTCTGACCAACAGACCCCAGACTGTGTTGCTCGGCCCCTACACGTCCTCCACCCTCATGCTGAGCACCGGTTCCCCCCAAGGATGCGTGCTGAGCCCTCTCCTGTACGCCCTCTACACCTACGACTGCAGCCCGGCCCACGGCAACAACACCATCGTCAAGTTTGCTGACGACACGACAGTGGTCGGTCTGATCTCGGAAGGTGACGAGACAGCCTATAGAGAGGAGGTAGGGAGACTGACAACTTGGTGCAAGGACAACAGACTGCACCTTAACTCTGCTAAAACAAAGGAGATTGTCGTCGACTTCAGGAGGAACAAGACGCTGCCGCCCCCCCTCTGCATCGAAGGCGTGTGTGGAGAGGGTCCACACGTTCAAGTTCCTGGGAGTACAGATCTCCGATGACCTTTCTTGGAGTCACAACACCACAGCAGTGGTAAAGAAGGTCCGCCAACGTCTGCACTTCCTGAGAGTCCTCAGGAAATTCAACCTGGACAGGAAGCTGCTGCTGGCCTTCTACCACTCGTCCATCGAGAGCCTGCTGACGTACTGTGTCTCCACCTGGTACAGCGGCTGCACTGAGGCGGACAGAGTGAGGCTCCAGAGGACAGTCAAAACAGCGCAAAGGATTATTGGCTGCCCTCTCCCCTCGCTGTCGGACATCTACACCGCCCGGTGCCTCAGAAGGGCTCTCAACATCGTCAAAGACAATACCCACCCAAACTCACACCTGTTCGACCTGTTGCCCTCTGGCAGGCGCTACAGATGCATCAAATCAAGGACCAATAGACTGAGAAACAGTTTCTTTCCGAGAGCCATCTCCATACTGAACTCTCACACACACACACACGAGACCACCCTAACCTTGCAAAACAGCATTGTGATGTGTTTCTATATGCCCTATTCAGTACTGAATTCCATTGCACTGTCGTATTTATTTATCTAATTTATATATTGTCTGTATTATTGTTGTATTGCACTGGAGAGGGGAGCCCTCTAATCTCGTTGCACACTTGAGTACAATGACAATAAAGGGATTTCTATTTCTATTCTATTCTTTTTTTAACTTTTCTCGAGGGCCATGGCGAGCCATTTCAAAAAAGCTGCACAACTAACGTATAAAATATTGATAAATTTGCTCTGCCTGATGTGTGTGTAAAGTTTCACGAGTTGTCGTTCATATTTAGAACCTCATAATCAGCGTTGTTTTATTGCCGAACAGTGCAATGCCACTCCCACAACTTTTCACGAAAAAGGATGAATTTCGTATTGTGACATCCTCATGGCCGAAACAGTCATCCGAGCATATATGAGGGCGACCTTGTTGAGTTGCACGGAGAAAAACATCCAAGAAAATAACTTGTATTAGCTTTTACCAGTTGGTGGCGCTACTACTACGATGAAAAATAAGTTGGTAGATGTCTTCAGGGCTGAAGTATCCTCAAATGTGTACAACTTCGAGAAGATAGGATCATCTGAGTCATGTTGCCGGAGCTTTTGTTGCCACAAAGTACAATCGGATTTTTCAGCACCGTAATAGCCACGCCTTTTGCCAAAACGTCACAAAATTCGGCACAGAGTAAGATCATTGTCTTGAGTCTTTTCTGACTAATTTTCAGTCGGATTCGTCAAAAGGGCACCGTGCAGTACGTGAAAATTAAAATAAAAACAAATTTTTGATTCCACTTGGCGGCGCTGTGTGTATAACAAAATAATAACATTAAGATGTCTTCAGGTCGGGACGTTTTATTTACAGGTGAAGGTTTGGATTTTTAGGAGCATGTGCAGGGGCGTTATTAAGCATTCATTTATTTGTATTAGGTTCATTTTGTCTTCTTATTATTGATATTTGACTGATTCATTAAAAGCAGACAATTATGTTTTAGGTTAATTTTTTACCTGACATGTTTCGGCGAGTCTTTCGCCTTCTTCAGAGTGTCGCATGATGGTGTCTTGAGACCCGTCTTTATCAGCTGATGTTCCATGAGGGTGTGACTTACCTGTCAAAAAAATGAAAAATCAGAGCAGTAAAAGAACAAGCACAACATGAACATTACAAATCAGCAATCACTGACCACTGCAAAAGGGAAAACCACATCATGGACCGGGAGAAGGGCAGGGTCATCCGCACCGAAGAGAACAAACAACAGCGCTGGATCAGAGAGGCCATTGAGATCTGCAAGCGAGGCATAAAAACCATGAACAGAGACAAGGGAGCCTTCATCCTCTCTACCACCTGGAGCAGCATCTTGGCGGAGTGAACGGACAGCGGGGGGCGTGACTTGCCTTCATTCTTGTGACAGGTAAGTCACGCCCTCATGGAACATCAGCTGATAAAGACGGGCCACAAGACACCATCATGTGACACTCTGAAGAAGGCGAAAGACTTTCGTATTGTGACATCCTCAAGGCCTAAACACTCATCCGAGCAAATATAAGGTAGATTTTGTTAACCTGCCCGGAGAAAAACATCAACGAAAATAATTTGTATTTGTTTTAACCAGTTGGTGGCGCTACCACTGCGATCAAAAATAAGTTGGCAGCCGTCTTCAGGGCCTGAATATCCTCAAATGTGAAAAATTTCGAGAAGATGGATCATCTGAATCATTTTGCAGGAACTTTTGTTGCCACGGAGAATAATCAGACTGTGCGGCACCGCAATAGCCACGCCCTTCGAAGGAAAGTCACAAAAATAGGGATAGAGTAAGATCAATGTCTTGAGTCTTTTCTAGCCAATTTTCAATCGGATTCGTTAAAAGGGCACCGTGCAGTACGTCAAAATGTAAAAAATGATATTGATTGGCGCAAGGTGTATAACAGAATATAAACATATAGATGTCTTCAGGTACCGACTCTTTATGTATATGTGAAGTTTTGGATTTTTAGCAGCATGTGCAGGAGAGTTATTAAGCATTTTGTCCATTGCGGCGAAGGAAATCTTAAGTGAAAACTTTGAAGCCCCGCCCCCGTCATATAGTATTTCGGAAACAAAAGATTTTAGCCCCAGTGTTTGTCCCAGGTCTTAAGATGCTACAGACAGAATTTTAAGGCAATCAGATGAAGCCTTTAGGATCAGGGTGCAAAAGAATGACCCCTGTAAACATGCAAAAAAGGGCAAAAGTCGGACTTTCAAAAATTCATAACTCACTTCCTGTTCATATTAGACGTTAAAATATCAAATTTCTCGCCATGCCCGATGAGACTGCCAAGTTTGGTGAGTTTTTGTGCATGTTTCGGGGGTCAAAAATGCAATCGTACAATCGGAAAAATAATAATAATAATAATTTCTACAAAAACAACAGGGACTTCGCAGCGGTCGCTGCTCAGGCCCTAATAATAATAATAATAATAATAATAAAAGTAATAATATTTTCTACAAAAACAATAGGGACCTCGCAGCCGTCGTAGCTCGGGCCCTAATAACAATTTCTAGAAAAACAATAGGGACCTCGCAGCGGTCACTGCTCGGGCCCTAATAATAATAATAATAATAAAAATTTCCACAAAAACAATGGGGACCTCGTAGCGGTCGCTGCTCGGGCCCTAATAATAATTTCTACATAAACAATAGGGACCTCGCCGCGGTCGCTGCTCGGGCCCCAATAATAATTTCTACACAAAGTCCATTGTGGTGACCCGCCCCCTTTTAATAAATTCAAAATGGCCGACTTCCTGTAAAACCTAGCTCATTGCTCCAAGAGACTTTTTTGTAGGTCTTGGTCTTATACATACAGTGAACCCTCGCTACTTCGCGGTTCACCTTTCGTGGGTTCAGTGCTTCGCGGGTATAAAAAATATTCGGGGGCATTGTAGTTTCGCCGAGCGGCACGACGGGGCGCTGGAGCGGTTAGACGGCCGGCGTGCGCCGAAGAAGAGCGTGGGCGAAGAGAAGAGTGGACGAAGAAGAGCACGTTCCCCCGGACACGATCGGTGGCGACGTTTCGCGCGGTTCGGACCGTACCAGAGCTCCGGCCGGCGTGCGTGGCAGTTAAGCCGTAGAGGAGCACCTTCCCCGGGCGCGGGCGGTGCCAAGCGGCCCCTAAGTTTAACCGAATGGAAGCTCCGGAGGAGGAGGGCATGCTCGCGTCACAGTAAGCCGAAGAGGAGCACCTTCCCCGGGCACGGGCGGTTCCAAGCGGCCCCTAAGTTTAACCGAATGGAAGCTCCGGAGGAGGAGGGCATGCTCGCGACACAGTAAGCCGAAGAGGAGCACCTTCCCCGGGCACGGGCGGTGCCAAGCGGCCCCTAAGTTTAACCGAATGGAAGCTCCGGGGGAGGAGGGTGGGCGTGTGTCACAGTTAAGCCGAATTGGAGCACCTCTTCCGCCCGGGCACGAGCGGAGCGCGAAGCTGTCAGTTATGAATGAATAAATGAATAAATAAATAAATAAATAAAGAATGGCACCTTTCATTTCACAGGGCACACCAGACGGTGTACCAGCAGGTAAAAGTCTGAGTAATTAAATAAATACAAAAAGAATGGCTGGGGAATAAAAAAATAATACGTTTTAATAATAATTTGTTTTTTTTGTTATAACATGAATTTCACTCTCTCTCTCCCCGTATATATATATATATATATATATATATATATATATATATATATATATATTTATATATTTATTATATATATTGTATTTTTTTTTTAAGCATTTTTGAAGGTGCGCCGCTACTTCGCGGATTTTCAGTTTTCGCGGGTGGTCTCGGTCCCCATTAACCGCGATAACCGAGGGTTCACTGTACTCCATAAAATTTACAAAAAGCGAGGTGAAACACTCAACCAGGGCTGCTCTGCATGTTGTGCTGGGCCACCTGGAACAACAGCGGAGCTATGCAAGGATGCTCTTTGTGGACTACAGCTCGGCATTCAACACGATCATCCCAGACATCCTCGTCGCCAAACTGGACACTCTCGGCCTCCCTGCCCTCACACGCATCTGGATTAAGGACTTTCTGACCAACAGACCCCAGACTGTGTTGCTCGGCCCCTACACGTCCTCCACCCTCATGCTGAGCACCGGTTCCCCCCAAGGATGCGTGCTGAGCCCTCTCCTGTACGCCCTCTACACCTACGACTGCAGCCCGGCCCACGGCAACAACACCATCGTCAAGTTTGCTGACGACACGACAGTGGTCGGTCTGATCTCGGAAGGTGACGAGACAGCCTACAGAGAGGAGGTAGGGAGACTGACAACTTGGTGCAAGGACAACAGACTGCACCTTAACTCTGCTAAAACAAAGGAGATTGTCGTCGACTTCAGGAGGAACAAGACGCTGCCGCCCCCCCTCTGCATCGAAGGCGTGTGTGTGGAGAGGGTCCACACGTTCAAGTTCCTGGGAGTACAGATCTCCGATGACCTTTCTTGGAGTCACAACACCACAGCAGTGGTAAAGAAGGTCCGCCAACGTCTGCACTTCCTGAGAGTCCTCAGGAAATTCAACCTGGACAGGAAGCTGCTGCTGGCCTTCTACCACTCGTCCATCGAGAGCCTGCTGACGTACTGTGTCTCCACCTGGTACAGCGGCTGCACTGAGGCGGACAGAGTGAGGCTCCAGAGGACAGTCAAAACAGCGCAAAGGATTATTGGCTGCCCTCTCCCCTCGCTGTCGGACATCTACACCGCCCGGTGCCTCAGAAGGGCTCTCAACATCGTCAAAGACAATACCCACCCAAACTCACACCTGTTCGACCTGTTGCCCTCTGGCAGGCGCTACAGATGCATCAAATCAAGGACCAATAGACTGAGAAACAGTTTCTTTCCGAGAGCCATCTCCATACTGAACTCTCACACACACACGAGACCACCCTAACCTTGCAAAACAGCATTGTGATGTGTTTCTATATGCCCTATTCAGTACTGAATTCCATTGCACTGTCGTATTTATTTATCTAATTTATATATTGTCTGTATTATTGTTGTATTGCACTGGAGAGGGGAGCCCTCTAATCTCGTTGCACACTTGAGTACAATGACAATAAAGGGATTTCTATTTCTATTCTATTCTTTTTTTTAACTTTTCTCGAGGGCCATGGCGAGCCATTTCAAAAAAGCTGCACAACTAACGTATAAAATATTGATAAATTTGCTCTGCCTGATGTGTGTGTAAAGTTTCACGAGTTGTCGTTCATATTTAGAACCTCATAATCAGCGTTGTTTTATTGCCGAACAGTGCAATGCCACTCCCACAACTTTTCACGAAAAAGGATGAATTTCGTATTGTGACATCCTCATGGCCGAAACAGTCATCCGAGCATATATGAGGGCGACCTTGTTGAGTTGCACGGAGAAAAACATCCAAGAAAATAACTTGTATTAGCTTTTACCAGTTGGTGGCGCTACTACTACGATGAAAAATAAGTTGGTAGATGTCTTCAGGGCTGAAGTATCCTCAAATGTGTACAACTTCGAGAAGATAGGATCATCTGAGTCATGTTGCCGGAGCTTTTGTTGCCACAAAGTACAATCGGATTTTTCAGCACCGTAATAGCCACGCCTTTTGCCAAAACGTCACAAAATTCGGCACAGAGTAAGATCATTGTCTTGAGTCTTTTCTGACTAATTTTCAGTCGGATTCGTCAAAAGGGCACCGTGCAGTACGTGAAAATTAAAATAAAAACAAATTTTTGATTCCACTTGGCGGCGCTGTGTGTATAACAAAATAATAACATTAAGATGTCTTCAGGTCGGGACGTTTTATTTACAGGTGAAGGTTTGGATTTTTAGGAGCATGTGCAGGGGCGTTATTAAGCATTCATTTATTTGTATTAGGTTCATTTTGTCTTCTTATTATTGATATTTGACTGATTCATTAAAAGCAGACAATTATGTTTTAGGTTAATTTTTTACCTGACATGTTTCGGCGAGTCTTTCGCCTTCTTCAGAGTGTCGCATGATGGTGTCTTGAGACCCGTCTTTATCAGCTGATGTTCCATGAGGGTGTGACTTACCTGTCAAAAAAATGAAAAATCAGAGCAGTAAAAGAACAAGCACAACATGAACATTACAAATCAGCAATCACTGACCACTGCAAAAGGGAAAACCACATCATGGACCGGGAGAAGGGCAGGGTCATCCGCACCGAAGAGAACAAACAACAGCGCTGGATCAGAGAGGCCATTGAGATCTGCAAGCGAGGCATAAACACCATGAACAGAGACAAGGGAGCCTTCATCCTCTCTACCACCTGGAGCAGCATCTTGGCGGAGTGAACGGACAGCGGGGGGCGTGACTTGCCTTCATTCTTGTGACAGGTAAGTCACGCCCTCATGGAACATCAGCTGATAAAGACGGGCCACAAGACACCATCATGTGACACTCTGAAGAAGGCGAAAGACTTTCGTATTGTGACATCCTCAAGGCCTAAACACTCATCCGATCAAAAATAAGTTGGCAGCCGTCTTCAGGGCCTGAATATCCTCAAATGTGAAAAATTTCGAGAAGATGGATCATCTGAATCATTTTGCAGGAACTTTTGTTGCCACGGAGAATAATCAGACTCTGCGGCACCGTAATAGCCACGCCCTTCGAAGGAAAGTCACAAAAATAGGGATAGAGTAAGATCAATGTCTTGAGTCTTTTCTAGCCAATTTTCAATCGGATTCGTTAAAAGGGCACCGTGCAGGACGTCAAAATGTAAAAAATGATATTGATTGGCGCAAGGTGTATAACAGAATATAAACATATAGATGTCTTCAGGTACCGACTCTTGATGTACATGTGAAGTTTTGGATTTTTAGCAGCATGTGCAAGAGAGTTATTAAGCATTTTGTCCATTGCGGCGAAGGAAATCTTAAGTGAAAACTTCGAAGCCCCGCCCCCGTCATATAGTATTGCGGAAACAAAAAATTTTAGCCCCAGTGTTTGTCCCAGGTCTTAAGATGCTACAGACAGAATTTTAAGGCAATCAGATGAAGCCTTTAGGATCAGGGTGCAAAAGAATGACCCCTGTAAACATGCAAAAAAGGGCAAAAGTCGGACTTTCAAAAATTCATAACTCACTTCCTGTTCATATTAGACGTTAAAATATCAAATTTTTCGCCATGCCCGATGAGACTGCCAAGTTTGGTGAATTTTTGTGCATGTTTCGGGGGTCAAAAATGCAATCGAACAATCGGAAAAATAATAATAATAATAATTTCTACAAAAACAACAGGGACTTCGCAGCGGTCGCTGTTCAGGCCCTAATAATAATAATAATAATAAAAGTATTAATATTTTCTACAAAAACAATAGGGACCTCGCAGCCGTCGCAGCTCGGGCCCTAATAACAATTTCTAGAAAAACAATAGGGACCTCGCAGCGGTCACTGCTCGGGCCCTAATAATAATAATAATAATAATAATTTCCACAAAAACAATGGGGACCTCGTAGCGGTCGCTGCTCGGGCCCTAATAATAATTTCTACATAAACAATAGGGACCTCGCCGCGGTCGCTGCTCGGGCCCCAATAATAATTTCTACACAAAGTCCATTGTGGTGACCCGCCCCTTTTAAGTAAATTCAAAATGGCCGACTTCCTGTAAAACCTAGCTCATTTCTCCAAGAGACTTTTTTTGTAGGTCTTGGTCTTATACATACAGTGAACCCTCGCTACTTCGCGGTTCACCTTTCGCGGGTTCAGTGCTTCGCGGGTATAAAAAATATTTGGGGGCATTGTAGTTTCGCCGAGCGGCACGACGGGCGCTGGAGCGGTTAGACGGCCGGCGTGCGCCGAAGAAGAGCGTGGGCGAAGAGGAGAGTGGACGAAGAAGAGCACGTTCCCCCGGACACGATCGGTGGCGACGTTTCGCGCGGTTCGGACCGTACAAGAGCTCCGGCCGGCGTGCGTGGCAGTTAAGCCGTAGAGGAGCACCTTCCCCGGGCACGGGCGGTGCCAAGCGGCCCCTAAGTTTAACCGAATGGAAGCTCCGGAGGAGGAGGGCATGCTCGCGTCACAGTAAGCCGAAGAGGAGCACCTTCCCCGGGCACGGGCGGTTCCAAGCGGCCCCTAAGTTTAACCAAATGGAAGCTCCGGAGGAGGAGGGCATGCTCGCGTCACAGTAAGCCGAAGAGGAGCACCTTCGCCGGGCACGGGCGGTTCCAAGCGGCCCCTAAGTTTAACCGAATGGAAGCTCCGGAGGAGGCGGGCATGCTCGCGTCACAGTAAGCCGAAGAGGAGCACCTTCCCCGGGCACGGGCGGTGCCAAGCGGCCCCTAAGTTTAACCGAATGGAAGCTCCGGGGGAGGAGGGCGGGCGTGTGTCACAGTTAAGCCGAATTGGAACACCTCTTCCGCCCGGGCACGAACGGAGCGCGAAGCTGTCAGTTATGAATGAATAAATGAATAAATAAATAAATAAATAAAGAATGCCACCTTTCATTTCACAGGGCACACCGGACGGCGTACCAGCAGGTAATAGTCGGAGTAATTAAATAAATACAAAAAGAATGGCTGGGGAATAAAAAAATAATACGTTTTAATAATAATTTGTTTTTTTTGTTATAACATGAATTTCACTCTCTCTCTCTCTCTGTATATATATATATATATATCTATATATATATCTATATATATATATATTCATTATATATATTGTATTTTTTTTTAAGCATTTTTGAAGGTGCGCCGCTACTTCGCGGATTTTCAGTTTCCGCGGGTGGTCTCGGTCCCCATTAACCGCGACAACCGAGGGTTCACTGTACTCCATAAAATTTACAAAAAGCGAGGTGAAACACTCAACCAGGGCTGCTTTTTTGAACATTTCTCGAGGGCC
This sequence comes from Idiotropiscis lumnitzeri, assembly GCF_059441095.1. Taxonomy (NCBI): domain Eukaryota; kingdom Metazoa; phylum Chordata; class Actinopteri; order Syngnathiformes; family Syngnathidae; genus Idiotropiscis; species Idiotropiscis lumnitzeri. The sequence goes on from NW_028283701.1 coordinate 419,045, forward strand.
ATGGCGAGCCATTTAAAAAAAGCTGCACAACTAACGTATAAAATATTGATAAATTTGCTCTGCCTGATGTGTGTGTCAAGTTTCACGAGTTGTCGTTCATATTTAGAACCTCATAATCAGCGTTGTTTTATTGCCGGACAGTGCAATGCCACTCCCACAACTTTTCACGAAAAAGGATGAATTTCGTATTGTGACATCCTCATGGACGAAACAGTCCTCCGAGCATATATGAGGGCGACCTTGTTGAGTTGCACGGAGAAAAACATCCAAGAAAATAACTTGTATTAGCTTTTACCAGTTGGTGGCGCTACTACTACGATGAAAAATAAGTTGGTAGATGTCTTCAGGGTTGAAGTATCCTCAAATGTGTACAACTTCGAGAAGATAGGATCATCTCAGTCATGTTGCCGGAGCTTTTGTTGCCACAAAGTACAATCGGACTTTTCAGCACCGTAATAGCCACGCCTTTTGCCAAAACGTCACAAAACTCGGCAGAGAGTAAGATCATTGTCTTGAGTCTTTTCTGACTAATTTTCAGTCGGATTCGTCAAAAGGGCACCGTGCAGTACGTGAAAATTAAAATAAAAACAAATTTTTTATTCCACTTGGCGGCGCTGTGTGTATAACAAAATAATAACATTAAGATGTCTTCAGGTCGGGACATTTTATTTACAGGTGAAGGTTTGGATTTTTAGGAGCATGTGCAGGGGAGTTATTAAGCATTCATTTATTTGTATTAGGTTCATTTTGTCTTCTTATTATTGATATTTGACAGATTCATTAAAAGCAGACAATTATGTTTTAGGTAAATTTTTTACCTGACATGTTTCGGCGAGTCTTTCGCCTTCTTCAGAGTGTCGCATGATGGTGTCTTGAGACCCGTCTTTATCAGCTGATGTTCCATGAGGGTGTGAATTACCTGTCAAAAAAATGAAAAATCATAGCAGTAAAAGAACAAGCACAACATGAACATTACAAATCAGCAATCACTGACCACTGCAAAAGGGAAAACCACATCATGGACCGGGAGAAGGGCAGGGTCATCCGCACCGAAGAGAACAAACAACAGCGCTGGATCAGAGAGGCCATTGAGATCTGCAAGCGAGGCATAAAAACCATGAACAGAGACAAGGGAGCCTTCATCCTCTCTACCACCTGGAGCAGCATCTTGGCGGAGTGAACGGACAGCGGGGGGCGTGACTTGCCTTCATTCTTGTGACAGGTAAGTCACGCCCTCATGGAACATCAGCTGATAAAGACGGGTCACAAGACACCATCATGTGACACTCTGAAGAAGGCGAAAGACTTTCGTATTGTGACATCCTCAAGGCCTAAACACTCATCCGAGCAAATATAAGGTAGATTTTGTTAACCTGCCCGGAGAAAAACATCAACGAAAATAATTTGTATTTGTTTTAACCAGTTGGTGGCGCTACCACTGCGATCAAAAATAAGTTGGCAGCCGTCTTCAGGGCCTGAATATCCTCAAATGTGAAAAATTTCGAGAAGATGGATCATCTGAATCATTTTGCAGGAACTTTTGTTGCCACGGAGAATAATCAGACTGTGCGGCACCGCAATAGCCACGCCCTTCGAAGGAAAGTCACAAAAATAGGGATAGAGTAAGATCAATGTCTTGAGTCTTTTCTAGCCAATTTTCAATCGGATTCGTTAAAAGGGCACCGTGCAGTACGTCAAAATGTAAAAAATGATATTGATTGGCGCAAGGTGTATAACAGAATATAAACATATAGATGTCTTCAGGTACCGACTCTTTATGTATATGTGAAGTTTTGGATTTTTAGCAGCATGTGCAGGAGAGTTATTAAGCATTTTGTCCATTGCGGCGAAGGAAATCTTAAGTGAAAACTTTGAAGCCCCGCCCCCGTCATATAGTATTTCGGAAACAAAAGATTTTAGCCCCAGTGTTTGTCCCAGGTCTTAAGATGCTACAGACAGAATTTTAAGGCAATCAGATGAAGCCTTTAGGATCAGGGTGCAAAAGAATGACCCCTGTAAACATGCAAAAAAGGGCAAAAGTCGGACTTTCAAAAATTCATAACTCACTTCCTGTTCATATTAGACGTTAAAATATCAAATTTCTCGCCATGCCCGATGAGACTGCCAAGTTTGGTGAGTTTTTGTGCATGTTTCGGGGGTCAAAAATGCAATCGTACAATCGGAAAAATAATAATAATAATAATTTCTACAAAAACAACAGGGACTTCGCAGCGGTCGCTGCTCAGGCCCTAATAATAATAATAATAATAATAATAAAAGTAATAATATTTTCTACAAAAACAATAGGGACCTCGCAGCCGTCGTAGCTCGGGCCCTAATAACAATTTCTAGAAAAACAATAGGGACCTCGCAGCGGTCACTGCTCGGGCCCTAATAATAATAATAATAATAAAAATTTCCACAAAAACAATGGGGACCTCGTAGCGGTCGCTGCTCGGGCCCTAATAATAATTTCTACATAAACAATAGGGACCTCGCCGCGGTCGCTGCTCGGGCCCCAATAATAATTTCTACACAAAGTCCATTGTGGTGACCCGCCCCCTTTTAATAAATTCAAAATGGCCGACTTCCTGTAAAACCTAGCTCATTGCTCCAAGAGACTTTTTTGTAGGTCTTGGTCTTATACATACAGTGAACCCTCGCTACTTCGCGGTTCACCTTTCGCGGGTTCAGTGCTTCGCGGGTATAAAAAATATTCGGGGGCATTGTAGTTTCGCCGAGCGGCACGACGGGGCGCTGGAGCGGTTAGACGGCCGGCGTGCGCCGAAGAAGAGCGTGGGCGAAGAGAAGAGTGGACGAAGAAGAGCACGTTCCCCCGGACACGATCGGTGGCGACGTTTCGCGCGGTTCGGACCGTACCAGAGCTCCGGCCGGCGTGCGTGGCAGTTAAGCCGTAGAGGAGCACCTTCCCCGGGCGCGGGCGGTGCCAAGCGGCCCCTAAGTTTAACCGAATGGAAGCTCCGGAGGAGGAGGGCATGCTCGCGTCACAGTAAGCCGAAGAGGAGCACCTTCCCCGGGCACGGGCGGTTCCAAGCGGCCCCTAAGTTTAACCGAATGGAAGCTCCGGAGGAGGAGGGCATGCTCGCGACACAGTAAGCCGAAGAGGAGCACCTTCCCCGGGCACGGGCGGTGCCAAGCGGCCCCTAAGTTTAACCGAATGGAAGCTCCGGGGGAGGAGGGTGGGCGTGTGTCACAGTTAAGCCGAATTGGAGCACCTCTTCCGCCCGGGCACGAGCGGAGCGCGAAGCTGTCAGTTATGAATGAATAAATGAATAAATAAATAAATAAATAAAGAATGGCACCTTTCATTTCACAGGGCACACCAGACGGTGTACCAGCAGGTAAAAGTCTGAGTAATTAAATAAATACAAAAAGAATGGCTGGGGAATAAAAAAATAATACGTTTTAATAATAATTTGTTTTTTTTGTTATAACATGAATTTCACTCTCTCTCTCCCCGTATATATATATATATATATATATATATATATATATATATATATATTTATATATTTATTATATATATTGTATTTTTTTTTTAAGCATTTTTGAAGGTGCGCCGCTACTTCGCGGATTTTCAGTTTTCGCGGGTGGTCTCGGTCCCCATTAACCGCGATAACCGAGGGTTCACTGTACTCCATAAAATTTACAAAAAGCGAGGTGAAACACTCAACCAGGGCTGCTCTGCATGTTGTGCTGGGCCACCTGGAACAACAGCGGAGCTATGCAAGGATGCTCTTTGTGGACTACAGCTCGGCATTCAACACGATCATCCCAGACATCCTCGTCGCCAAACTGGACACTCTCGGCCTCCCTGCCCTCACACGCATCTGGATTAAGGACTTTCTGACCAACAGACCCCAGACTGTGTTGCTCGGCCCCTACACGTCCTCCACCCTCATGCTGAGCACCGGTTCCCCCCAAGGATGCGTGCTGAGCCCTCTCCTGTACGCCCTCTACACCTACGACTGCAGCCCGGCCCACGGCAACAACACCATCGTCAAGTTTGCTGACGACACGACAGTGGTCGGTCTGATCTCGGAAGGTGACGAGACAGCCTACAGAGAGGAGGTAGGGAGACTGACAACTTGGTGCAAGGACAACAGACTGCACCTTAACTCTGCTAAAACAAAGGAGATTGTCGTCGACTTCAGGAGGAACAAGACGCTGCCGCCCCCCCTCTGCATCGAAGGCGTGTGTGTGGAGAGGGTCCACACGTTCAAGTTCCTGGGAGTACAGATCTCCGATGACCTTTCTTGGAGTCACAACACCACAGCAGTGGTAAAGAAGGTCCGCCAACGTCTGCACTTCCTGAGAGTCCTCAGGAAATTCAACCTGGACAGGAAGCTGCTGCTGGCCTTCTACCACTCGTCCATCGAGAGCCTGCTGACGTACTGTGTCTCCACCTGGTACAGCGGCTGCACTGAGGCGGACAGAGTGAGGCTCCAGAGGACAGTCAAAACAGCGCAAAGGATTATTGGCTGCCCTCTCCCCTCGCTGTCGGACATCTACACCGCCCGGTGCCTCAGAAGGGCTCTCAACATCGTCAAAGACAATACCCACCCAAACTCACACCTGTTCGACCTGTTGCCCTCTGGCAGGCGCTACAGATGCATCAAATCAAGGACCAATAGACTGAGAAACAGTTTCTTTCCGAGAGCCATCTCCATACTGAACTCTCACACACACACGAGACCACCCTAACCTTGCAAAACAGCATTGTGATGTGTTTCTATATGCCCTATTCAGTACTGAATTCCATTGCACTGTCGTATTTATTTATCTAATTTATATATTGTCTGTATTATTGTTGTATTGCACTGGAGAGGGGAGCCCTCTAATCTCGTTGCACACTTGAGTACAATGACAATAAAGGGATTTCTATTTCTATTCTATTCTTTTTTTTAACTTTTCTCGAGGGCCATGGCGAGCCATTTCAAAAAAGCTGCACAACTAACGTATAAAATATTGATAAATTTGCTCTGCCTGATGTGTGTGTAAAGTTTCACGAGTTGTCGTTCATATTTAGAACCTCATAATCAGCGTTATTTTATTGCCGAACAGTGCAATGCCACTCCCACAACTTTTCACGAAAAAGGATGAATTTCGTATTGTGACATCCTCATGGCCGAAACAGTCATCCGAGCATATATGAGGGCGACCTTGTTGAGTTGCACGGAGAAAAACATCCAAGAAAATAACTTGTATTAGCTTTTACCAGTTGGTGGCGCTACTACTACGATGAAAAATAAGTTGGTAGATGTCTTCAGGGCTGAAGTATCCTCAAATGTGTACAACTTCGAGAAGATAGGATCATCTGAGTCATGTTGCCGGAGCTTTTGTTGCCACAAAGTACAATCGGATTTTTCAGCACCGTAATAGCCACGCCTTTTGCCAAAACGTCACAAAATTCGGCACAGAGTAAGATCATTGTCTTGAGTCTTTTCTGACTAATTTTCAGTCGGATTCGTCAAAAGGGCACCGTGCAGTACGTGAAAATTAAAATAAAAACAAATTTTTGATTCCACTTGGCGGCGCTGTGTGTATAACAAAATAATAACATTAAGATGTCTTCAGGTCGGGACGTTTTATTTACAGGTGAAGGTTTGGATTTTTAGGAGCATGTGCAGGGGCGTTATTAAGCATTCATTTATTTGTATTAGGTTCATTTTGTCTTCTTATTATTGATATTTGACTGATTCATTAAAAGCAGACAATTATGTTTTAGGTTAATTTTTTACCTGACATGTTTCGGCGAGTCTTTCGCCTTCTTCAGAGTGTCGCATGATGGTGTCTTGAGACCCGTCTTTATCAGCTGATGTTCCATGAGGGTGTGACTTACCTGTCAAAAAAATGAAAAATCAGAGCAGTAAAAGAACAAGCACAACATGAACATTACAAATCAGCAATCACTGACCACTGCAAAAGGGAAAACCACATCATGGACCGGGAGAAGGGCAGGGTCATCCGCACCGAAGAGAACAAACAACAGCGCTGGATCAGAGAGGCCATTGAGATCTGCAAGCGAGGCATAAACACCATGAACAGAGACAAGGGAGCCTTCATCCTCTCTACCACCTGGAGCAGCATCTTGGCGGAGTGAACGGACAGCGGGGGGCGTGACTTGCCTTCATTCTTGTGACAGGTAAGTCACGCCCTCATGGAACATCAGCTGATAAAGACGGGCCACAAGACACCATCATGTGACACTCTGAAGAAGGCGAAAGACTTTCGTATTGTGACATCCTCAAGGCCTAAACACTCATCCGATCAAAAATAAGTTGGCAGCCGTCTTCAGGGCCTGAATATCCTCAAATGTGAAAAATTTCGAGAAGATGGATCATCTGAATCATTTTGCAGGAACTTTTGTTGCCACGGAGAATAATCAGACTCTGCGGCACCGTAATAGCCACGCCCTTCGAAGGAAAGTCACAAAAATAGGGATAGAGTAAGATCAATGTCTTGAGTCTTTTCTAGCCAATTTTCAATCGGATTCGTTAAAAGGGCACCGTGCAGGACGTCAAAATGTAAAAAATGATATTGATTGGCGCAAGGTGTATAACAGAATATAAACATATAGATGTCTTCAGGTACCGACTCTTGATGTACATGTGAAGTTTTGGATTTTGAGCAGCATGTGCAAGAGAGTTATTAAGCATTTTGTCCATTGCGGCGAAGGAAATCTTAAGTGAAAACTTCGAAGCCCCGCCCCCGTCATATAGTATTTCGGAAACAAAAAATTTTAGCCCCAGTGTTTGTCCCAGGTCTTAAGATGCTACAGACAGAATTTTAAGGCAATCAGATGAAGCCTTTAGGATCAGGGTGCAAAAGAATGACCCCTGTAAACATGCAAAAAAGGGCAAAAGTCGGACTTTCAAAAATTCATAACTCACTTCCTGTTCATATTAGACGTTAAAATATCAAATTTTTCGCCATGCCCGATGAGACTGCCAAGTTTGGTGAATTTTTGTGCATGTTTCGGGGGTCAAAAATGCAATCGAACAATCGGAAAAATAATAATAATAATAATTTCTACAAAAACAACAGGGACTTCGCAGCGGTCGCTGCTCAGGCCCTAATAATAATAATAATAATAAAAGTATTAATATTTTCTACAAAAACAATAGGGACCTCGCAGCCGTCGCAGTTCGGGCCCTAATAACAATTTCTAGAAAAACAATAGGGACCTCGCAGCGGTCACTGCTCGGGCCCTAATAATAATAATAATAATAATTTCCACAAAAACAATGGGGACCTCGTAGCGGTCGCTGCTCGGGCCCTAATAATAATTTCTACATAAACAATAGGGACCTCGCCGCGGTCGCTGCTCGGGCCCCAATAATAATTTCTACACAAAGTCCATTGTGGTGACCCGCCCCTTTTAAGTAAATTCAAAATGGCCGACTTCCTGTAAAACCTAGCTCATTGCTCCAAGAGACTTTTTTGTAGGTCTTGGTCTTATACATACAGTGAACCCTCGCTACTTCGCGGTTCACCTTTCGCGGGTTCAGTGCTTCGCGGGTATAAAAAATATTCGGGGGCATTGTAGTTTCGCCGAGCGGCGCGACGGGCGCTGGAGCGGTTAGACGGCCGGCGTGCGCCGAAGAAGAGCGTGGGCGAAGAGGAGAGTGGACGAAGAAGAGCACGTTCCCCCGGACACGATCGGTGGCGACGTTTCGCGCGGTTCGGACCGTACCAGAGCTCCGGCCGGCGTGCGTGGCAGTTAAGCCGTAGAGGAGCACCTTCCCCGGGCACGGGCGGTGCCAAGCGGCCCCTAAGTTTAACCGAATGGAAGCTCCGGAGGAGGAGGGCATGCTCGCGTCACAGTAAGCCGAAGAGGAGCACCTTCCTCGGGCACGGGCGGTTCCAAGCGGCCCCTAAGTTTAACCAAATGGAAGCTCCGGAGGAGGAGGGCATGCTCGCGTTACAGTAAGCCGAAGAGGGGCACCTTCGCCGGGCACGGGCGGTTCCAAGCGGCCCCTAAGTTTAACCGAATGGAAGCTCCGGAGGAGGCGGGCATGCTCGCGTCACAGTAAGCCGAAGAGGAGCACCTTCCCCGGGCACGGGCGGTGCCAAGCGGCCCCTAAGTTTAACCGAATGGAAGCTCCGGGGGAGGAGGGTGGGCGTGTGTCACAGTTAAGCCGAATTGGAGCACCTCTTCCGCCCGGGCACGAGCGGAGCGCGAAGCTGTCAGTTATGAATGAATAAATGAATAAATAAATAAATAAATAAAGAATGCCACCTTTCATTTCACAGGGCACACCGGACGGCGTACCAGCAGGTAATAGTCGGAGTAATTAAATAAATACAAAAAGAATGGCTGGGGAATAAAAAAATAATACGTTTTAATAATAATTTGTTTTTTTTGTTATAACATGAATTTCACTCTCTCTCTCTCTCTGTATATATATATATATATCAATATATATCTATATATATATCTATATATATATATATTTATTATATATATTGTATTTTTTTTTAAGCATTTTTGAAGGTGCGCCGCTACTTCGCGGATTTTCAGTTTCCGCGGGTGGTCTCGGTCCCCATTAACCGCGACAACCGAGGGTTCACTGTACTCCATAAAATTTACAAAAAGCGAGGTGAAACACTCAACCAGGGCTGCTTTTTTGAACATTTCTCGAGGGCCATGGCGAGCCATTTAAAAAAAGCTGCACAACTAACGTATAATATATTGATAAATTTGCTCTGCCTGATGTGTGTGTCAAGTTTCACGAGTTGTCGTTCATATTTAGAACCTCATAATCAGCGTTGTTTTATTGCCGGACAGTGCAATGCCACTCCCACAACTTTTCACGAAAAAGGATGAATTTCGTATTGTGACATCCTCATGGACGAAACAGTCCTCCGAGCATATATGAGGGCGACCTTGTTGAGTTGCACGGAGAAAAACATCCAAGAAAATAACTTGTATTAGCTTTTACCAGTTGGTGGCGCTACTACTACGATGAAAAATAAGTTGGTAGATGTCTTCAGGGTTGAAGTATCCTCAAATGTGTACAACTTCGAGAAGATAGGATCATCTCAGTCATGTTGCCGGAGCTTTTGTTGCCACAAAGTACAATCGGACTTTTCAGCACCGTAATAGCCACGCCTTTTGCCAAAACGTCACAAAACTCGGCAGAGAGTAAGATCATTGTCTTGAGTCTTTTCTGACTAATTTTCAGTCGGATTCGTCAAAAGGGCACCGTGCAGTACGTGAAAATTAAAATAAAAACAAATTTTTTATTCCACTTGGCGGCGCTGTGTGTATAACAAAATAATAACATTAAGATGTCTTCAGGTCGGGACATTTTATTTACAGGTGAAGGTTTGGATTTTTAGGAGCATGTGCAGGGGAGTTATTAAGCATTCATTTATTTGTATTAGGTTCATTTTGTCTTCTTATTATTGATATTTGACTGATTCATTAAAAGCAGACAATTATGTTTTAGGTTAATTTTTTACCTGACATGTTTCGGCGAGTCTTTCGCCTTCTTCAGAGTGTCGCATGATGGTGTCTTGAGACCCGTCTTTATCAGCTGATGTTCCATGAGGATGTGAATTACCTGTCAAAAAAATGAAAAATCATAGCAGTAAAAGAACAAGCACAACATGAACATTACAAATCAGCAATCACTGACCACTGCAAAAGGGAAAACCACATCATGGACCGGGAGAAGGGCAGGGTCATCCGCACCGAAGAGAACAAACAACAGCGCTGGATCAGAGAGGCCATTGAGATCTGCAAGCGAGGCATAAAAACCATGAACAGAGACAAGGGAGCCTTCATCCTCTCTACCACCTGGACCAGCATCTTGGCGGAGTGAACGGACAGCGGGGGGCGTGACTTGCCTTCATTCTTGTGACAGGTAAGTCACGCCCTCATGGAACATCAGCTGATAAAGACGGGCCACAAGACACCATCATGTGACACTCTGAAGAAGGCGAAAGACTTTCGTATTGTGACATCCTCAAGGCCTAAACACTCATCCGATCAAAAATAAGTTGGCAGCCGTCTTCAGGGCCTGAATATCCTCAAATGTGAAAAATTTCGAGAAGATGGATCATCTGAATCATTTTGCAGGAACTTTTGTTGCCACGGAGAATAATCAGACTCTGCGGCACCGCAATAGCCACGCCCTTCGAAGGAAAGTCACAAAAATAGGGATAGAGTAAGATCAATGTCTTGAGTCTTTTCTAGCCAATTTTCAATCGGATTCGTTAAAAGGCACCGTGCAGTACGTCAAAATGTAAAAAATGATATTGATTGGCGCAAGGTGTATAACAGAATATAAACATATAGATGTCTTCAGGTACCGACTCTTTATGTACATGTGAAGTTTTGGATTTTTAGCAGCATGTGCAGGAGAGTTATTAAGCATTTTGTCCATTGCGGCGAAGGAAATCTTAAGTGAAAACTTTGAAGCCCCGCCCCGTCATATAGTATTTCGGAAACAAAAGATTTTAGCCCCAGTGTTTGTCCCAGGTCTTAAGATGCTACAGACAGAATTTTAAGGCAATCAGATGAAGCCTTTAGGATCATGGTGCAAAAGAATGACCCCTGTAAACATGCAAAAAAGGGCAAAAGTCGGACTTTCAAAAATTCATAACTCACTTCCTGTTCATATTAGACGTTAAAATATCAAATTTCTCGCCATGCCCGATGAGACTGCCAAGTTTGGTGAGTTTTTGTGCATGTTTCGGGGTCAAAAATGCGATCGTACAAATCGGAAAAATAATAATAATAATAATTTCTACAAAAACAACAGGGACTTCGCAGCGGTCGCTGCTCAGGCCCTAATAATAATAATAATAATAATAATAAAAGTAATAATATTTTCTACAAAAACAATAGGGACCTCGCAGCCGTCGCAGCTCGGGCCCTAATAACAATTTCTAGAAAAACAATAGGGACCTCGCAGCGGTCACTGCTCGGGCCCTAATAATAATAATAATAATAATTTCCACAAAAACAATGGGGACCTCGTAGCGGTCGCTGCTCGGGCCCTAATAATAATATCTACATAAACAATAGGGACCTCGCCGCGGTCGCTGCTCGGGCCCCAATAATAATTTCTACACAAAGTCCATTGTGGTGACCCGCTCCTTTTAAGTAAATTCAAAATGGCCGACTTCCTGTAAAACCTAGCTCATTGCTCCAAGAGACTTTTTTGTAGGTCTTGGTCTTATACATACAGTGAACCCTCGCTACTTCGCGGTTCACCTTTCGCGGGTTCAGTGCTTCGCGGGTATAAAAAATATTCGGGGGCATTGTAGTTTCGCCGAGCGGCACGACGGGCGCTGGAGCGGTTAGACGGCCGGCGTGCGCCGAAGAAGAGCGTGGGCGAAGAGGAGAGTGGACGAAGAAGAGCACGTTCCCCCGGACACGATCGGTGGCGACGTTTCGCACGGTTCGGACCGTACCAGGGCTCCGGCCGGCGTGCGTGGCAGTTAAGCCGTAGAGGAGCACCGTCCCCGGGCACGGGCGGTGCCAAGCGGCCCCTAAGTTTAACCGAATGGAAGCTCCGGAGGAGGAGGGCATGCTCGCGTCACAGTAAGCCGAAGAGGAGCACCTTCCCCAGGCACGGGCGGTTCCAAGCGGCCCCTAAGTTTAACCAAATGGAAGCTCCGGAGGAGGAGGGCATGCTCGCGTCACAGTAAGCCGAAGAGGAGCACCTTTGCCGGGCACGGGCGGTTCCAAGCGGCCCCTAAGTTTAACCGAATGGAAGCTCCGGAGGAGGCGGGCATGCTCGCGTCACAGTAAGCCGAAGAGGAGCACCTTCCCCGGGCACGGGCGGTGCCAAGCGGCCCCTAAGTTTAACCGAATGGAAGCTCCGGGGGAGGAGGGCGGGCGTGTGTCACAGTTAAGCCGAATTGGAACACCTCTTCCGCCCGGACACGAACGGAGCGCGAAGCTGTCAGTTATGAATGAATAAATGAATAAATAAATAAATAATTAAAGAATGCCACCTTTCATTTCACAGGGAACACCGGACGGCGTACCAGCAGGTAAAAGTCGGAGTAATTAAATAAATACAAAAAGAATGGCTGGGGAATAAAAAAATAATACGTTTTAATAATAATTTGGTTTTTTTGTTATAACATGAATTTCACTCTCTCTCTCTCTCTCCCCGTATATATATATATATATATATATATATTTATTATATATATTGTATTTTCTTTTAAGCATTTTTGAAGGTGCGCCGCTACTTCGCGGATTTTCAGTTTCCGCGGGTGGTCTCGGTCCCCATTAACCGCGATAACCGAGGGTTCACTGTACTCCATAAAATTTACAAAAAGCGAGGTGAAACACTCAACCAGGGCTGCTTTTTTGAACATTTCTCGAGGGCCATGGCGAGCCATTTCAAAAAAGCTGCACAACTAACGTATAAAATATTGATAAATTTGCTCTGCCTGATGTGTGTGTCAAGTTTCACGAGTTGTCGTTCATATTTAGAACCTCATAATCAGCGTTGTTTTATTGCCAAACAGTGCAATGCCACTCCCACAACTTTTCACGAAAAAGGATGAATTTCGTATTGTGACATCCTCATGGCCGAAACAGTCCTCCGAGCATATATGAGGGTGACCTTGTTGAGTTGCACGGAGAAAAACATCCAAGAAAATAACTTGTATTAGCTTTTACCAGTTGGTGGCGCTACTACTACGATGAAAAATAAGTTGGTAGATGTCTTCAGGGCTGAAGTATCCTCAAATGTGTACAACTTCGAGAAGATAGGATCATCTGAGTCATGTTGCCGGAGCTTTTGTTGCCACAAAGTACAATCGGACTTTTCAGCACCGTAATAGCCACGCCTTTTGCCAAAACGTCACAAAACTCTGAAAAAGCTGAGTGAGCCTCAAACCAGACATACACATTCACTGACAAATATCCTGTGACACCAGATATATTAGAAGTCTTGTCTAATCAGCACACGTCTATCTAACTGCAATTTTAACATCTCGAGACACGACAGGATGAGTACACGATACGCATACCTCCATTTCTGAGTCTGTAAAGCCTGGAGGAGGCTGCTTCGATGTTTTAGTAGCATCATAAATTTATTGAATTAATTATATTTGAGGTTGGATTAGATTTTTACACATTTTAAGCCTTAGCCACCCAAAACAAAACATAAGCTCATGAATGAAATAAAACTAATTAATTTCGCCCATGCCAATTAATCTTCTGTAGACACGTGTTGTGACCAGTGTTGTTTTTGGCAGGCATTTTAGATTTTGTCCAAGTCATTTGGACAAAGTGCTGATTTGTTTACATCACATTTAGTCATCCCAATTCGTTATAGTTTTAGTCCAGTTTTAGTCAACGAAAACTAAAAAAAGGGTTTTAGTCCAGTTTTAATCGACGGAAACGCAAAAAAAGTTTTACCCTAGTTTTCGTCAATTTATTCACAAAGGTTTTAGTCCAAGCGGCACGGTGGCCCAACTGGTTAGCAGGATGGCCTCACAATATTGAGGTCGTAGGTACGATTCTGGCTCCGGCCTTCCTGCGTGGGTTTCCTCTGGGTAATTCGGTTTCCTCCCATATTCTTAAAACATGCATGGCAAGTTGCTTGGACACTCTAATTGCCCCTAGGCATGAGTGTGAGCGTGGATGGTTGTTCGTCTATGTATGCCCTGCGATTGGCTGGACACCAATTCAAGGGTGTACCTCGCCTACTGCCGAAGACAGCTGGGATCGGCTCCAACACCCCCCGCGACCCTAGTGAGGAGAAGCGGTACAGATAACGGATGGATGGATGGATGGGTTTAAGTCCATTTGAGTTAAAACAAGGCATTCAAGGTTTCCACCCAATAACAAAGACTTTTGGATGGACTACAAAGGATTCTTCATTACAAACAGAAAAAAGTGGCAACAGTGGAATCAATGCTCACTGCTCCAAAATAAGCAGAGAAGCAAAACATTTTGTTGGGCAACTGTTGTGGCTTTATTTCACTAAAAGCAACATAAAATAATTTATGAACCACATGCTAACAATTTTGTCTCGTCAACGAAAAAAATTCATGTACATCACGTCATGTTTTCGTCATAAAAGAACCTCGTTTAGCTTGTCATCGTCATTAAAAAAGGGGCGTTAACGAAGTATTTTCGTCATAGTCATCAGTGACGAAAACAACACTGGTTGTGACTGATATTTCAGTCCCAGGTTGTCTCCTGAACACCACCAATTGGGCAAGGGAGCGCAGGAAAGCCTGGGGTCTTCTATTTTTACAGTATAGAAAGGCTAAATATCAAATTGAAACAGTGTTTTATATCATGAATATACAGGGTTGGTGCTGGTTCTGGTAGGGAAACCACAACATAAAGATGTCCTTAATTAGTCCCACAATGGGGATATTTGCAATATGGCATATGATGGCCTAACAGGGCCACCGCCCAGAAAAGAGTAACGCAGAACTTTGTAATACTGTCACTCCCTGACCAGTTCGTTGTTCCTGAAGAGCCAAACTTTGACTCAGACCCACAAATTTGAATTACAGATAGTGGACAATGGAGAACTCCCCCAGTCAGTCAGCATGTTCAACTTCCATAGAAACCTCAACATACATTTATTAGATTGCCAAACTAATTGGAAACTACATCACCAGAACACCACAAGTGGGCTCTGTTATTGTACTTAAAGATGCATCTTACAAACCTGTGTTCTCCAAGGCCAGCTGGTCCATAGTCTTAAGTTATTTCTTCGCCAACATCAATGTCTCGGAGCGCAAACAGACAGAGGTGTGGTCTGTCCTCTGTTGTCTTCTTCTTCATTTTACAGTTGGGGTGCATGTGGTCATCATTAACCAGTCTTCCCAGACTGCCATCTTCTTGAGCGGCATCAACACTTAAAATAGATTTAAAAAAAAAAAAAAAAAATTATTCAATCAATGTCAGAAATTAATCTTTGAGACAATCTTGTGTACACAAAACATAAAAATAGGAAATCCACAATTTTTAAATCTTCTAAATAAAATCATACAAGAAATTTCTATTGGAATCAGACCCTATTAACAGCTTGTCTTTGAGACTTCATGGTCTATATTTTCATTTGTACAGATTCAACGCATGAATAAAAGTAATCACCGTATTTTCGCAGTCATAAGCAAACAAAGCGCCCTGTCAGTCGATGCGTCCATTAAATGGACAAAGTACCACTCACGTCCATCAGCCCTTGTCATCAACGAGCTGTTGGAAGTGCATGTTAGCACACCCTGCTGGGCAAAGAGTGAGTTGTCCATGCTTACAATCGACCGTGACAAATACACCATCTGACTATAATGTTTGGGTGATGGTGTTGGAAAAAGCTGGACAAAGGGCAGCTGTCCACAATGTTTTAGTCTGTCTTATCATTTATGTTATTGCAAGCAAGAAACGTCCCAGGTTTAGACAACAGACAAAAAGTCCAAAGCATAACAGCACATCTCTTTAAACAGCCATGCAAATCTCTCTAAACAGCTATGGGATTGTGGGTCTCTGCTCCCAGAATGCATTGCTTGAATTAGCTAAGGCTGAGTGGCTTTTGTATTATTTTCATTTTTTTTGGGTATATTGATGGCATGAGAGATACATGTTTGTGTTAATCTTATTTCTATGTTTCATTGTTTGCTTGTATGATGAGTTTTTTATTTTTTGTGTGTGGTGAGCAGCCAAGTCCCTCCCCTGACGTTGCTTTGTAGGCTATTGCCAATGCACCTAATATTGGCCTGAGCCATTGTCAGCTATTGTCAATAGAGACTTGGCGTCTGCTGCAACAATGGGGTGATTGCTCATGTTATTGGGGCATAGTAGGCTGCTATCGGCTGTGTCAGTGTGGGCAGCTCTGCCAAGTTCATGCTATGCTAACAGCAGCTGTGCTATCGTCTTGTCAGGCGGTGCGTCCAGTATATGTTACAAAGACAGAAATAGCGGCCTCAACAGGTGTTGCGCCCTTTGACACGGCGCGTCTTTTGGGTGCGAAAATACGGTATACATTTTTGCTTAGAGAATGATTTTTCCCCTAACACTTATGGGATGAGTATGTGTTTATTTTTTTAAATAAAAACAAAAATAAGATAACATCTCAATCTTTGCCTCACCTCCAAGTTTTTTCTTGCCGGCGGAAGTCAAACAAAAAGACAGTGCCTCTTCCATCCATCTTCCTGCGTTGAGATTTATCAGAATCTATCAATTTTCCTCTGTACTCCATAATAAAGAATAAAGTCGTCTTTCCTGAAAGGGGCCTTGGTAAATACTCCTCGACCTAGTTAACAGGGAAATCAAGATAGCTTCGTCATATTTTTAAGCACACAAATAAGGAGTCATCATATTCATTTGGGCCACTATACTAATGTAGGGTGGTTTGAAACATTGCTTCTTGTGAGGGATAGAGCAGAGCCCTTCTTTATGATTTTAAAGGAACAGACCAGCCAAAATTCATTTTCCAGCATTGCATTAGCCAGTATGTATTAGGACTGAAAGTACAAATGTCAATGGCACCTGGTTACGTAAAAAAAAAACTTTAAGATTATTTAGTTTCATAACAATGACATACACTGTATACACAGTCATATTGGATCGCGTCACGTGATCTCTGTGACGTATAACGTGCTTTACACTAGACTATCAATATCGGACTTGTTCACCGGTCTATTGTGGTATAAAAATGCCGGAGGGCGTCATCAAGTACAGCCTTAATTTAGATAGAACTCCTACCATCAGGTTTCACGCTCACTGAAATAACTTGAAACTGACAAAAGAAAAGGTCAAGACACTCTTAATGTAAAATAACCACTTAAAAAACGATGTCAGCTTGGTTATCAGAAAACAATAATATATCTTAGCAAAAGCGTTAACATCATACCTTTAAATGAGTTTATATACTTCGCTTCTAACTCTGCAGTCTTGTCCAGACCCTTGACTGCATGTTCAATAGTATCCTGCTTTGGGGACTTCCTGCATCTCAGGGAAGGCATTGTTTATTCTATAAAGAAAAAAGACAGTTTTGTGTTGAGAATTATTAATACTATAGGCTAAATGGAGTTTTAACAATATCAGTGTAAGAAAAATAAATTATAAATTAAAAAAATATCAATCCCTCCATCCCAATTAACGATTTCAACCATAATAGTTTATATTGAAGTTTAAACAACAGACAGACAGATTTATGCAGTGTGACTACAAAAATCTTACCAAAATTGCATTCACAGTAACCTTTGCTTTAAGAATCATGTAATTAACCAGTGAACATCGTGTCTTACACAAAAATTAATGACAGAAATTATCATGGTACTTGCATTCTGTTGTTCTATAACAAAAGTGCAAGCTGTTAGCTCCGCAAAGCTAACGCAACAAGCTAGCGTCCCTCGTGCTCACATTCAATGCAAACCTGACCACCGAATGAAAATACGCGTCGGTTTAGTTCTTTAAATGAGTAAAAGCACCATGACGTTTTATAATTATTCAATGCTTAACTGGAGCTCGTCAATTATGTCGATGTAGGAGCACATGTTTGCTAGGCCAGTGTTGTAGGCCCACATCCATGGTGCTACTTTGTATAGTGTTTTCCACACAACTATCTCTAACCATGAACAAATGCACTCGAGGCATGTTTTGAATAAAAACAAACGAAAAACACTTACCTCTCCGTTTCAACAGCAGTTCGAACTTCGAAGTGGTGATATTCTCCAGCGTTAAGCACCTGCTCGAACTGCGAATAGGTCAAATTCAACAGCGTCTTTTTTCTGTCTTAATAAGGACGCGATGAGAGGAGGAGCGCTTGCCTTTTCGTCAGCACGCCCCGCGCGGGTGGTGCTGCTTTATCACTCTCTATCTGTGCCCGCCCGCCGGCATGTCGATAGAAAAATAATATTCCTTCAAACATTACTTTCATCTTCTTAACGTTTTGTAGTGAATTTAACAGGTTCACCACTTTTTTCAAATACACCAATGGAAAACAGGTCTTAATTGAGGAAACATACAAAGAGCGTCTCACAAACACCTTATGATGAGCAATGTAATTTGATCACGTTTTTTGTCACTGCCTGGACGTCGGTTCACTGGCCTGGTGGCAGTGGCTTGTAGACACTGTCACTGAGTGGGAACGGATCTCAAGGTGGGTCAAACTAACCCAAGCAGTGGATCGGTCCGTTTTTTAAATTTATTAATTTTTTTATTTTATGTATTTATTTATTATTTAATACAAGGGCTTCGGCTCACTACCAGTGGGCGGGACCAAAGAATTTGGGTTTCCTTTGAGCTAGGAGGCAGTCAAAGGCAGTCCAATCCCCGGCAACATAAAGCGCCTAGCTCTGGGGACATGGAATGTCATTTCTCTGGTAGGGAATGAACCCGAGCTGGTGTGTGACTAGACCAGTGGTTCTCAATTATTTCCTGTCATGCCCCCCCTACCAAGAAGAAAACAATTCGCACCCCCCCCCACCACAATTTTTTTTTACATTTCGTACTAATGTACATGTTCTTTGCATATTAATGTTAGATTGTCAATAAAATATCTTACCTTAACAAAGCTAAATTGATAAAAAAAAATATCATTTTGAGAACGACTATTGTGAGGATCTCGAAACTCAGTACTCTGTGGTGCTAATATTGATGAGATGATAAATATGTTGAAGCCACAGAACAAAAAGATTAGATATTGTTTGGAAATTAATGACGTACATAACAAAGGAATATCAGCCTTGATTGGAGTACATTACTGCATTTAAATTTTTAATAAAAATGAAACAATTATTGATGTTATGACCACTATGAAGAATTTAAAAAAACAATATATAGGGATAATTATAGTTTTCATTTTGTTATGTTTAGTCTGTTCATGTTGCATTATTTTTATGACAAAGATGATGGTTAATCGTAGGTTTGTTGCCCAAATGTACCGTTACAACCTGATTAATGTTGAGAATGACGAACTCAAACTGGACACTAAAACGTAAAAACACATGGACTTCTTGCCCCTGTCCACACACGTGCACACACACACACACCATACACGAAGATCCGGGAGGTAAGGACGGCTGTCCTCTCCTACAACGAGGCAAGGGCCTCCACCAAGTCACCCCAGGGACAAGTTTTATTCCCTGATGGTCATCAAATTATGAGGATCTCATTCTACGCCGGAAGGGAGGAGGGGAATTTTTCCCTAATGTGAGGTTTTCGCTCCTCCACTGATGATCACACTGTTGTATGATTTCATTATGATGATCTGT
Organism: Idiotropiscis lumnitzeri; assembly: GCF_059441095.1. Classification (NCBI taxonomy): domain Eukaryota; kingdom Metazoa; phylum Chordata; class Actinopteri; order Syngnathiformes; family Syngnathidae; genus Idiotropiscis; species Idiotropiscis lumnitzeri. Next base: position 438,281 of record NW_028283701.1, read on the forward strand.
CTTAAAGCCGTAAGGACATGATTTTTAAATCCACAACAGGGGGGAAATGTAAGATGGGCTGAGGATAGGTAATCAGTTTGTGTATTCATAATCATGTTTTTATACACTCATTAATGTTTAACACACACAGAGACACTTACTTGTTATTTTAACACACACACACACAGACACCCCATCCTGAAGATGTGTTTAGTTAAACTGACCTTGGGTTATGATTTTCTGCCTGCTGGAGTCCCTGGTGATTAGTTATTGATGCTTTAGTTAAACTGACCTTTATACCGTGAGTTATTGATGTTTTCTGTCTCTTGGTGATTAGTTGTTGATGCTTTTCTGTCTTCTGGTGATTAGTTATTGATGAGTTAGTTTCAATAAAAAGGCAGAACGGAGGGTGAGAGTCAGAGGGTGTGCGGGATTGAACTGGCAAGACGGCTGTTTCGCCTCCTGGCTCCCTCTCCCATTCTGAATGGCACAAAACGAAAACTTTAGTAAGTTATTTCAGTCTAAAAAAGGCGTCAGGGCATTTTTAAACCGGACAGTAAGTCGTCACTGTCTTGGTTCCTTTTTGTGCCTTGACCCATCCCGGAATTATTGAAAGGATGCAGTCCTATTTACAGGCCCCAGTGACACCCCAGGTTTCTGTTGTTTGTACGAGGGCGCTTAATAGGTACTGCTATTCACAATCGTCTTAGGCTGTTTCTTTGCAGAAGTTTATGGACAATGTGTAGTGCTGTAGGATGCAGTCTAGAGCATTCTTGACATTGAAGCTTTTGTTTCCAGCAACTGCTAATGCGACCGTGCATCAAACATGCAAAACACAGACCCTTGCTCCTCAAGAAGTCAATCTTATCCTTGTGATGCTTTCTCCTAAATTCCTTACAAATTGTGAGACTGTTGCTCTCCATTACAATTAGCACATGGTTTGGCAATAGCATCCACTGAAACAGGTTCTGCCTTTGGCGTGGTGGTTTTGTTGTTTTCCATCTTGGCGGGCACAATGACTGTTGTGAAGACTTTCTTTGATTTTGGTGTTTCTGTGTGTTGTGATTTTGTTTTCTGTTTTATAGAATCTTTCGTGCTTGTCAACAAAGTCAACAAAATCCTTAAACTTCACTCTTCTATGTGTTCTTTCTTGGAGATTGCAGGCAAATTTTCTCCAAGATTCTATAAGTCTGTATGGAAGTTTGTTTGCCAATGCCTTTATATTAGCCATGTTGTCCAAGTCCTCCATATAATTAACATCTGCCATTATGTTCAAACAGCCCATAAGGAATAATGTGAAAGACTGAAGTGCAACACCATCTTCAGACTTGATTGTTGGCCAATCCATGGCTTCCTTTAAATATGCTTCTGCTATCATGAAGTCATCACCATAAAACTCCTTCAAGATTTGTTTTGCTTTGGTATATCCTGTCAGAGGTTCCATATGGATGCAGCTCTTCACCAACTCATGTGGTTGTTCACTAGTATACTGCAACTAAAATTGAAGATGATCACGGTTATCACTTGTACGGCCTTCAATCCCATGTTCAATGGCACCTATACAGGTTTTATAATGCAGAGGGTCGCCTTTAAACGTAGGAATGGAAAGTTCGGGAAGTAGCGATGCTTTTTGACTCTTTGCTAAGTATTCTGCGACACTGGCTTGCTGTGAGATTGCTTGGCAAAGGCCATCAAGCACATGTCCCTGTTGTTCTCTACTTTCTGTCTGATGTGGAAATCTAGCCATTGGAATAGTCGAAGTGGGAGCATTTCAGGTCAACACTGCTTGTTGCTCTGATAGGCTGTGATGGTAATTGAATGTTTTTCCTTGTTTAAATTGTAACACACTCATCAGGAATGTGGATACCATCCTCCTGGGTATTTTCATATCTTCTCAAGACATCCAATTTAGCATCAGACTCAGGGAGTGCCGTTTGCATTGCATGCATTTCCTTCTTTGCCTTAATTGCAGCTTCTTCTTGCTCAAGTGCCAACCTTTGTTGTAAATCAGCAGCCTTTGCCTTTAAACATGCTCGTTCCATTTGAGCCTTTAATTTAATTGAAGACGTTGACAGAAGTGAGCTTCTGTCTGTTAGATTCTTTACTTCTACTTCTATGGGTGTAGTTAGTTGATGCAGATCTACTATCATCAGGTGATATTTGTTTATTGCATCCTTCCTCTGCACGTTTCAAAACGTCCTTCTTCCATTGCTCACATTTCCATTAATTACATTTTTTGGATCAAACCAGTTATTTTGGTCATCGACAAAATCCTCTTCAGTCTTTAAATTTTGCACACCGGAATTGAGGTCCACAAATTCTTGCTCCATGCCGCTAAAGCAAACACAAAGCTCAGTTTTTTACAGCGTCAACATTTGCATCATCCTCCATCAATTGTTCAATTTGACGTTGCATGGAGGTCAATTGAGCAAATTTGCACCTGCGTGCCTGCATCCGTTTAGGCTTGTGATCTTCTACAGCTTTTCTCCGTCATTTTTAATGTCCGCTTTCCACTGTCTTGTTCCTCCATGTCAATCCACAATCAAGCAAACAAAAACGTCAAACTGACTGTAGCGTCTCAATTTGTAGGTCAGCTGAATGACGATCAAAGTTTTAAGCAGTTTACTCACGCACCTGTTACGTGCACGTCCTTGTTAACTCGCGATGCTTGTCAAGTATGGACGCATGCTAACAGCTAGCAGCTCATTGTCCCGACTGGAAAGTTGCTCCTTAGCTGTGATGTGCCTAGGGTTACACTATCTATCATTAACAAACACAGCCAGCCCTCCTCTTTCCTCTTACCGCTTTCCAGTGTCCTGTCCGCAAGTAGTATTTGGAAGCCGTCAAATTCCACGACGGTGTCCGGCGTTAGGTCTGTTAGCCATGAATCCGTGAACATCAGCAAGCTAGCTCATTGGAAGTTCCTCTCGTGCCGCGTCCATTTTCTTGGGAAGGTATCTAACATTTCCCATAAAAACGGACAGGAGGACGGGGTGGTCACGCCTCCTCTTTGCCTGGCGTTTCGCCCCCGCGCGACATCCCCCGTCTCTTCCTCCTCAACTCGTGGGGGATATCGGGTCTCGCTCCGGGAGTCGGCACGGGGTTAGCACGAAGTGCTAACAGCTGATCTCTTGTGTAAACGATTGATCCGTAGCTCCCAGTGACATCTCCGGACACGATCACGCAAAAAACAGCCCCCAGCAGCAATAAAACCACCGCAATTTGGATGTCCATTGCTGCGATGAGGTAAAATAAATAAAACTGGGTAAAGGAAAAAACACGCGAAAAAGGCTCAAATAGTGAGCCGTGCTGCTTTAGCAGGTAGCCACTCGCGTGGTGACGGAACCGTAAAAACAAATGTGGTCCCATCAAAATCTGATGGGATATTTAAAAATAAAAGCGTGAAAATTTGCTTATTTGTCTGTCGTCACCAATGATTAAAAAAATTAAAATCATTACAAAATCCTCAAGCTATCGTGATACCAGACAAGTTCTGCGGGACACCAGACCACCCCAGTTGTCCACAAAAAGTGGTCACTTCAAAATTTGATGTGGCATTTAAAAATAAAAAAATCACCTGAAATATGCACTGTGATCAACACTGATTTAAAAGAAAAATCTTTAAAAAATATCCTCAAACTATCGTGATACCAAACCAGGATTGGGGATACTAGACCACACCAGCTGTCCACCAAAAGTGGTCACATCAAAATGTGATGTGGCACTTCAAAATAAAAGTAGCCTGAAATTCGCTTATTTCACGGTCATCACCACTGAGTTAAAAAAAAAATAGCTCGAGCTATCGTGATACCAGACCAGTTTTGTGGGACACGAGACTACCCCAGCTGTCCATAAAAAGTGGTCCCATCGAAATCTAATTTGTAATTTCAAACTAAAAGTTGCCTGAAATCTGCACATTTCACTGTCATCATGCCTGACTTTAAAATTTCATTAAAAAATATCCTCTAGCTATGGTAATACCAAACCAGGTTTGGAGGACACAAGACAACACAGCTTTCCACCAAAAGTAGTCCCATCAAAATGTAAGGAGGCATTTTAAAATAAAAGAGCTGGAGCTGTCGTAATACCAGACTAGTTTTGTTGGACACTAGACGACCCCAGCTGTTCATCAAAAATGGTCCCATCAAAATCTGATGTGTAATTTCACAATAAAAAAAAAACCCACCTGAAATATGCACATTTCATTGTCATCAACACTGATTTTAAAATAATCATTTCAAAATACCCTCGAGCTATCGTGATATCAGACCCATTTTGGGGGACACTAGACAACCCCAGTTGTCCATCAAATGCGGTCCCACCAAAATGTGATACGGCATTTCAAAATAAAAGTAGCCTTAAATCAGCATACATCACTGTTATCAGGCCTGACTAAAATATCATGACAAAATATCCTCCAGCTATCATGATACCAGACAAGACATATTTCACTGTCATCACCATTGATTTAAAAAAATTAATTAAAAACTAGAGCTGCGAGCAGCTATAAAGGGCCCTCGCCACCCGGACAACGTTGGGGTACTGGCACGTTGGAAATGTGAAATATTTCCGAGAAATAACGTGAGGAATCTTCAAGAGGAATTTGCTTGTAGTTAAAGTTAGAGCAGCTTTTGTTTTCAAAGCCTCGTCAATGTTTGAAGTAAATTTGTTGGCAGGCACTACAGGTGCATCAAATCAAAGACTAATAGACTGAAAAACATTTTCTTTCCGAGAGCCATCACCATTCTGAACTCTCACACACATGCACACACACACGACCACCCTTACCTTGCTGAACAGCGACGTATTGTGTTGTATTTCTCCAATTTCATACTATTTTCCATCACAATATTTATTCTCTTATTTATCTAATTTATATATTTGATTAAATTATTGTTGTATTGCACTGGAGAGGGGAGCTCCCTAATCTTGTTGCACACTGTACAATGACAATAAAAGGATTTCGGATTCTGATAAATTTAGAATGGCCGACTTCCTGTTCAATTTAGCATACGGCTCCATGAGACTTTTTATTAGGTCTTGGCTTTGTACACACTTCATCAAATTTTCAGTTTGGTGAAACAGAGATATGGGGCTGTTTTTTTTTGTTGTTTTTTTTTTTCTAGGGGGCGATAGCGAGCCATTTTTAAACAACTGTACGACAAAATAATAAAATATTGTGAATATTGAATCAACTCCCGGTTGAGTGGACGCTGGCACGTTTGGCTGCCACTGCTCACCGGTAACTCTCAGAAATTTTTTGGATCCGCTTGTTGTACCTGCTTTAGCAGTTTACAATCCCTCCAGTTACAGTGATTTTATTTATTATTATCTGTATGTTGAGCGATCCCGATTCTCATGAATGCCACCCACCGATTGCATAGTCGCTGACGCGTCTACTGTGGCTAAAGTTTAGCTTACCTATCAAAGTTAGCACCTGTCTGCCATGTGGACCCGCAGGCCAGTCTGCTTCTCGCACTTCTGCCTGTTCCTGTCATGTCATCAACCTGTGTCAGGACAACTTCAATCCACTGCCGCTGAACTCCGCTGGATTTACCGACACATGCCCGAGGGAAACGCACCACCACCACTGCTCCTCCTCCCGAACATCGCTCGTCGACCCTTGAAGGATTGTATGGCAATTACCGGCATTTTAAACATTTATGGGACAGAATGTCAATTATTTAATTTAGCAGGTTTATATTTACTGAATATGCTATGATCGCAAAATTCCGGACGAACTGGCGAGGCTGCCCGGCTCACCGTGGCTTGTCATCGGGACCGGGAGGCGGCGCAGGCGACGCAGAGAGAGGAAGCAGAAGCGGGGCTGCAGGTCCGGTGTCTTGCAACGGCTGCGACGGCAGCCCCATAGGCAACCACTGCCGAGTCTGTACCTCACCAACGCCAGATCCGTGGTCCACAAAATCGACGACCTGGGATTACAAATCCTGGGAAACCGCTATGTGCGAGACAGCAGTGTGATCGTCGTCACGGAATCCTGGCTGCACGCAGACGTCCCCGATGCTAGCATCCAGCTGGCCGGGCGCTCGCTACATCGCGCGGATCGGACAAGGGACACCGGTAAGAGACGGGGCGGGGTGGCTCTGTGTTTACGTGCATGAGAACTGGTGCGGCGATAGCACGATCGTCGAGAAGCACTCTTCCCCCGACATCGAGTTCATGTCCGTTAAATGCCGGCCTTATTTTCTCCCGAGGGAGCTAACGGTCGTGATTGTCACAGCTGTTTACATCCCTCCCGACGCTAGCACTAGCACGGCGCTCTCGCTACTCGCGTGCGTCATCAATAAACATCAGCGGGCCCACCCTGATGGCGTTCACGTAGTAGCGGGAGACTTTAATAAGGCCAATTTAAAGACTGTACTCCCAGAGTTTCACCAGCATGTCAAGTGCCCAACGAGGGGAGACAACACTCTCGACCATGTGTACTCGAACATCAAGCACGCATACAGGGCCCTCCCACTCGCCCCCCTCGGCCAGTCAGACCACCTGTCCTTGCAGCTCGCACCTGCATACATCCCTCTCAGGCGCAGATTCAGGCCCACCACAAAGACTGTGAAAACCTGGCGTGACGGCGCCATGAGTGAATTACAGGACTGCTTTCAAGACACAAACTGGGGCCTCTTTGATCATCAGGACCTTGATGTCTACACACATTGTGTAGTGGACTACATCAAGTTCTGCATGGAAACTGTGTCCCTACACAGGACTATACGGACCTTCCCAAATGCGAAGCCCTGGATGTCCAGCAGGGTTCGCTCTCTCCTCAAGGCCCGTGACGCTGCCTTCAGGTCAGGCGACAAAGCCCAGTACAGGGTGGCTCGTGCTGACCTGAGCAAAGGCATCAAGCTAGCCAAGGCAACCTACAAGGGGAGGCTGGAGGCCCACCTTGCCAGTAACAGACCACGGGAGGTGTGGCAGGGTCTACGGAGCATCACCAACTTCCGTGGCAGCAGCACGACCTCTGCAGACCCGAGTGCATCGCTGGCAGAGGAGCTTAACTGCTTCTTTGCTCGCTTTGACTCGCCCCAACCGTCACACCCCCGCACTTCATGCTCCAACTCCCCCCCACTCACCGTAGAGGAACACGATGTGAGGCGCGCGCTCCTGGCTGTTAACCCCAGGAAAGCTACTGGACCCGACGGAATACCAGGCAAGGTCCTCAAAACATGTGCCCACCAACTGTCACATGTATTCTGCAGGATCTTCAACCGCTCCCTGGCTCAAGCAGTCATCCCCTCCTGCTTGAAAACTTCCATCATTATTCCTGTCCCCAAAAAGTCACCAGCCGTCCACCTGAATGACTACCGTCCTGTTGCTCTCACACCAGTCATCATGAAGTGCTTCGAGAGGCTGGTTCTCCAGCACATCAGGGACTGCCTTCCTCCCACTCTGGACCCCTACCAGTTTGCATACTGGGCTAACAGATCCACTGAGGACGCCATCAACACTGCTCTGCATGTTGTGCTGGGCCACCTGGAACAACAGCAGAGCTATGCAAGGATGCTCTTTGTGGACTACAGCTTGGCATTCAACACAATCATCCCAGACATCCACGTCGCCAAACTTGACATTCTCGGCCTCCCTGCCCTCACACGCATCTGGATTAAGGACTTTCTGACCAACAGACCCCAGACTGTGTTGCTCGGCCCCTACACGTCCTCCACCTGCATGCTGAGCACCGGTTCCCCTCAAGGATGCGTGCTGAGCTCTCTCCTATACGCCCTCTACACCTACGACTACAGCCCGGCCCATGGCAACAACACCATCGTCAAGTTTGCTGACGACGCGACAGTGGTCGGTCTGATCTCGGAAGGTGACGAGACAGCCTACAGAGAGGAGGTAAAGAGACTGACAGCTTGGTGCAAGGACAACAGACTGCACCTTAACACTGCAAAAACAAAGGAGATTGTCGTCGACTTCAGGAGGAACAAGACGGTGCCGCCCCCCCTCTGCATCGAAGGCGTGTGTGTGGAGAGGGTCCACACGTTCAAGTTCCTGGGAGTACAGATCTCCGACGACCTTTCTTGGACTCACAACACCACAGCAGTGGTAAAGAAGGTCCACCAGCGTCTGCACTTCCTGAGAGTCCTCAGGAAATTCAACCTGGACAGGAAGCTGCTGCTAGCCTTCTACCACTCGTCCATTGAGAGCCTGTTGACGTACTGTGTCTCCACCTGGTACAGCGGCTGCACTGAGGCCGACAGAGTGAGGCTCCAGAGGACAGTCAAAACAGCGCAAAGGATTATTGGCTGCCCTCTCCCCTCACTGTCGGACATCTACACCGCCCGGTGCCTCAGAAGGGCTCTCAACATCGTCAAAGACAATACCCACCCAAACTCACACCTGTTCGACCTGTTGCCCTCTGGCAGGCGCTACAGATGCATCAAATCGAGGACCAATAGACTGAGAAACAGTTGCTTTCCGAGAGCCATCTCCATTCTGAACTCTCACACACACACGAGAACACCCTTACCTTGCAGAACAGCATCGTGATGTGTTTTTATATACCCTATTCTGTACTAAATTCCATTGCACTCTCTTATTTATTAATCTAATTTATATATTTGTCTGTCTTATTGTTGTATTGCACTGGAGAGGGGAGCCTTCTAATCTCGTTGCACACTTGAGTACAATGACAATAAAGGGATTTCTAATTCTAATTCTAATTCTACTACGCATAGGAATGACTGATTGTAGTCATGGTCTTTACTGATTTATGATATTATTTTCACATGCTAAAGTTATATTACTTAGTTTATAAATGTGTGAACATAGTATTTTCATGACCTACACTCACATTCACATCATACATATTCAGTCTGCACATTACAAACTGATGACAAGCCAGACAGCACTTCATGGACAAATATGACAAAGCACATTCTCCACATAGGACATAGAGATGCAAACATACCAAATTGGGCACTGGATTTAGTTTTAAAATCGCTGCATTGGCTCCCCGTGTGTTTCAGGATTGATTTTAAGGTTCTTCAATTAGTTTTTAAATGCCTTAACGGTCTTGGGCCATCCTCGCGGACCCTGAGGTCCTCTGGCACCGGCCTGTTAATTATTCCTCGGGTGAGGACTGGAACACATGGCGAGGCTGCATTCAGCCATTCTGGTCCTCGTCTATGGAATAGCCTGCCGGAGGACATCAGGTCCGCAGAGACTGTTGATATTTTTAAAAGGAGGCTCAAGACCAGACCTGGGCATTGCACGGCCCGCGGGCCACATCCGGCCCGCCGGGTGGCACTGACTGGCCCGTATGACAGACCTGGGCATTGTATGGCCCGGGCCACATACCTTTGGTTGACTCTGACCGCGAGTGTAAGGTTAATTGGAAATTTCAAAATAAACATACTTTTTAATTTCACCTCATTCATGGGCGAAAGCTGCACTGCTTTTATTCTGAAATTGTTTTTTTTTTTTATTCCCGCACAATGTGCGTCACACATAATGACGTAATGCGTTTATCAAGACATGCGCGCGATTGAATCACAACAAGACAACGTTCGTCCTCAAAAATGTCCGCTCAGGCTACAAAAAGAAAGGTAGATGCCGAATGTAGAATTTTCAACAAAAATTGAACAGCGAAGTATTTATTTACTGAAGTTAGAGGTAAAGCTGTGTGTTTAGTTTGCGGGGAGCAGATCGCCGTGTTGAAGGACTACAATTTGAGTCGGCATTACCAGACGAAACATGCAGAGAAATATAAAAACGGCACCAGATAACAATGAACTGGGACACTTTTTCTCAAAATCACAGTTCAGTGACAGTCAATATGTTGTATCTTGCTTAATGTTTGGTGCAAAAAGACAATATTGTGATGTCTTTAAAATGCTCAGAACCTTTACACAACTATCCAACAGTATATGGAACTCAAAATGTGTTTTGAAGTGAATGTGACAGAATATGTTTACTAATATGAGTCACAAATAGTAAAAAATGTTAATATTATGTCTACCATTGTGTTGAGAAATTTGAATGAATACATTTTTGTAAGGCAACCTCATTTTTTCAGTTTATTTGGTATTTAGTTTCATTGCTTAACTTTAATGCCAGCTTGTCAAAACAGTGCTATTTACTGCTTTTTAAAAAAGAAATACAATTAATATTATGCAGAATTGAGTTCAGCCTTTTGGCCCGGCCCTCCACAATATTTAATGTTTCTTATGTGGCCCCATGGAAAAAATAATTGCCCACCCCTGCTCAAGACTCACCTTTTTTGTTTGGCTTTTAAATAATTTATCTTAGTCTTTTAATTCAGGATTGTCATTTTATATATTATCATTGTCTTTAATTTTTTTTAGCTTCTTTGTCTTTTAGTATCATCATTTTTCTTATATATTTTAGCTGCGTCGTTTTATATTATTGTCTTTTAATTTTTAGCTTCTTCTCTGTCTTTTAGTA